>NW_027327594.1:300000-381288 GCF_047675955.1 Chlorocebus sabaeus
AGATATTTCCTTTTCACCATAGCCCTCTATGGGCTTCAAAATATCCCTTTGCCAATTCCACAAGAACAGCCTTAGCGAAAGGCTTCTTGAAGGGGAAGATGTAACTCTGTGAGATGAATTAACAGAACACAGAGCAGTTTCTCAGAAAGCTTCTTTCCAGTTTTGAACGGAAGATATTTCCTTTTTCACCATAGCCCTCTATGGGCTTCCAAATATCCCTTTGCCAATTCCACAAGAACAGCCTTAGCGAAAGGCTTCTTGAAGGGAAAGATGTAACTCTGTGAGATGAATTAACAGAACACAGAGCAGTTTCTCAGAAAGCTTCTTTCCAGTTTTGAACGGAAGATATTTCCTTTTTCACCATAGCCCTCTATGGGCTTCCAAATATCCCTTTGCCAATTCCACAAGAACAGCCTTAGCGAAAGGCTTCTTGAAGGGAAAGATGTAACTCTGTGAGATGAATTAACAGAACACAGAGCAGTTTCTCAGAAAGCTTCTTTCCAGTTTTGAACGGAAGATATTTCCTTTTTCACCATAGCCCTCTATGGGCTTCCAAATATCCCTTTGCCAATTCCACAAGAACAGCCTTAGCGAAAGGCTTCTTGAAGGGAAAGATGTAACTCTGTGAGATGAATTAACAGAACACAGAGCAGTTTCTCAGAAAGCTTCTTTCCAGTTTTGAACGGAAGATATTTCCTTTTTCACAATAGCCCTCTATGGGCTTCCAAATATCCCTTTGCCAGTTCCACAAGAACAGCCTTAGCGAAAGTCTTCTTGAAGGGAAAGATGTAACTCTGTGAGATGAATTAACAGAACACAGAGCAGTTCCTCAGAAAGCTTCTTTCCAGTTTTGAACGGAAGATATTTCCTTTTCACCATAGCCCTCTATGGGCTTCCAAATATCCCTTTGCCAATTCCACAAGAACAGCCTTAGCGAAAGGCTTCTTGAAGGGGAAGATGTAACTCTGTGAGATGAATTAGCAGAACACAGAGCAGTTTCTCAGAAAGCTTCTTTCCAGTTTTGAACGGAAGATATTTCCTTTTTCACCATAGCCCTCTACGGGCTTCCAAATATCCCTTTGCCAATTCCACAAGAACAGCCTTAGCGAAAGGCTTCTTGAAGGGAAAGATGTAACTCTGTGAGATGAATTAACAGAACACAGAGCAGTTTCTCAGAAAGCTTCTTTCCAGTTTTGAACGGAAGATATTTCCTTTTTCACCATAGCCCTCTATGGCATTCCAAATATCCCTTTGCCAATTCCACAAGAACAGCCTTAGCGAAAGGCTTCTTGAAGGGAAAGATGTAACTCTGTGAGATGAATTAACAGAACACAGAGCAGTTTCTCAGAAAGCTTCTTTCCAGTTTTGAACGGAAGATATTTCCTTTTTCACCATAGCCCTCTATGGGCTTCCAAATATCCCTTTGCCAATTCCACAAAACAGACTTAGCGAAAGGCTTCTTGAAGGGAAAGATGTAATTCTGTGAGATGAATTAACAGACCACAGAGCAGTATCTCAGAAAGCTTCTTTCCAGTTTTGAACGGAAGATATTTCCTTTTTCACCATAGCCCTCTATGGGCTTCCAAATATCCCTTTGCCAATTCCACAAGAACAGCCTTAGCGAAAGGCTTCTTGAAGGGAAAGATGTAACTCTGTGAGATGAATTAACAGAACACAGAGCAGTTTCTCAGAAAGCTTCTTTCCAGTTTTGAACGGAAGATATTTCCTTTTTCACGATAGCCCTCTATGGGCTTCCAAATATCCCTTTGCCAATTGCACAAGAACAGCCTTAGCGAAAGGCTTCTTCAAGACAAAGATGTAACTCTGTGAGATGAATTAACAGAACACAGAGCAGTTTCTCAGAAAGCTTCTTTCCAGTTTTGAACGGAAGTTATTTCCTTTTTCACCATAGCCCTCTTTAGGCTTCCAAATATCCCTTTGCCAATTCCACAAGAACAGCCTTAGCGAAAGGCTTCTTGAAGGGAAAGATGTAACTCTGTGAGATGAATTAACAGAACACAGAGCAGTTTCTCAGAAAGCTTCTTTCCAGTTTTGAACGGAAGATATTTCCTTTTTCACCATAGCCCTCTATGGGCTTCCAAATATCCCTTTGCCAATTCCACAAGAACAGCCTTAGCGAAAGGCATCTTGAAGGGAAAGATGTAACTCTGTGAGATGAATTAACAGAACACAGAGCAGTTTCTCAGAAAGCTTCTTTCCAGTTTTGAACGGAAGATATTTCCTTTTTCACAATAGCCCTCTATGGGCTTCCAAATATCCCTTTGCCAATTCCCCAGAACAGCCTTAGCGAAAGGCTTCTTGAAGGGAAAGATGTAACTCTGTGAGATGAATTAACACAACACAGAGCAGTTTCTCAGAAAGTTTCTTTCCAGTTTTGAACGGAAGATATTTCCTTTTTCACCATAGCCCTCTATGGGCTTCCAAATATCCCTTTGCCAATTCCACAAGAACAGACTTAGCGAAAGGCTTCTTGAAGGGAAAGATGTAACTCTGTGAGATGAATTAACAGAATACAGAGCAGTTTCTCAGAAAGCTTCTTTCCAGTTTTGAACGGAAGATATTTCCTTTTTCACCATAGCCCTCTATGGGCTTCCAAATATCCCTTTGCCAATTCCACAAGAACAGCCTTAGCGAAAGGCTTCTTGAAGGGAAAGATGTAACTCTGTGAGATGAATTAACAGAACACAGAGCAGTTTCTCAGAAAGCTTCTTTCCAGTTTTGAACGGAAGATATTTCCTTTTTCACCATAGCCCTCTATGGGCTTCCAAATATCCCTTTGCCAATTCCACAAGAACAGCCTTAGCGAAAGGCTTCTTGAAGGGAAAGATGTAACTCTGTGAGATGAATTAACAGAACACAGAGCAGTTTCTCAGAAAGCTTCTTTCCAGTTTTGAACGGAAGATATTTCCTTTTTCACCATAGCCCTCTATGGGCTTCCAAATATCCCTTTGCCAATTCCACAAGAACAGCCTTAGCGAAAGGCTTCTTGAAGGGAAAGATGTAACTCTGTGAGATGAATTAACAGAACACAGAGCAGTTTCTCAGAAAGCTTCTTTCCAGTTTTGAACGGAAGATATTTCCTTTTTCACCATAGCCCTCTATGGGCTTCCAAATATCCCTTTGCCAATTCCACAAGAACAGCCTTAGCGAAAGGCTTCTTGAAGGGAAAGATGTAACTCTGTGAGATGAATTAACAGAACACAGAGCAGTTTCTCAGAAAGCTTCTTTCCAGTTTTGAACGGAAGATATTTCCTTTTTCACCATAGCCCTCTATGGGCTTCCAAATATCCCTTTGCCAATTCCACAAGAACAGCCTTAGCGAAAGGCTTCTTGAAGGGAAAGATGTAACTCTGTGAGATGAATTAACAGAACACAGAGCAGTTTCTCAGAAAGCTTCTTTCCAGTTTTGAACGGAAGATATTTCCTTTTTCACCATAGCCCTCTATGGGCTTCCAAATATCCCTTTGCCAATTCCACAAGAACAGCCTTAGCGAAAGGCTTCTTGAAGGGAAAGATGTAACTCTGTGAGATGAATTAACAGAACACAGAGCAGTTTCTCAGAAAGCTTCTTTCCAGTTTTGAACGGAAGATATTTCCTTTTTCACCATAGCCCTCTATGGGCTTCCAAATATCCCTTTGCCAATTGCACAAGAACAGCCTTAGCGAAAGGCTTCTTGAAGGGAAAGATGTAACTCTGTGAGTTGAATTAACAGAACACAGAGCAGTTTCTCAAAAAGCTTCTTTCCAGTTTTGAACGGAAGATATTTCCTTTTTCACAATAGCCCTCTATGGGCTTCCAAATATCCCTTTGCCAGTTCCACAAGAACAGCCTTAGCGAAAGTCTTCTTGAAGGGAAATATGTAACTCTGTGAGATGAATTAACAGAACACAGAGCAGTTCCTCAGAAAGCTTCTTTCCAGTTTTGAACGGAAGATATTTCCTTTTCACCATAGCCCTCTATGGGCTTCCAAATATCCCTTTGCCAATTCCACAAGAACAGCCTTAGCGAAAGGCTTCTTGAAGGGGAAGATGTAACTCTGTGAGATGAATTAGCAGAACACAGAGCAGTTTCTCAGAAAGCTTCTTTCCAGTTTTGAACGGAAGATATTTCCTTTTTCACCATAGCCCTCTACGGGCTTCCAAATATCCCTTTGCCAATTCCACAAGAACAGCCTTAGCGAAAGGCTTCTTGAAGGGAAAGATGTAACTCTGTGAGATGAATTAACAGAACACAGAGCAGTTTCTCAGAAAGCTTCTTTCCAGTTTTGAACGGAAGATATTTCCTTTTTCACCATAGCCCTCTATGGCATTCCAAATATCCCTTTGCCAATTCCACAAGAACAGCCTTAGCGAAAGGCTTCTTGAAGGGAAAGATGTAACTCTGTGAGATGAATTAACAGAACACAGAGCAGTTTCTCAGAAAGCTTCTTTCCAGTTTTGAACGGAAGATATTTCCTTTTTCACCATAGCCCTCTATGGGCTTCCAAATATCCCTTTGCCAATTCCACAAAACAGACTTAGCGAAAGGCTTCTTGAAGGGAAAGATGTAATTCTGTGAGATGAATTAACAGACCACAGAGCAGTATCTCAGAAAGCTTCTTTCCAGTTTTGAACGGAAGATATTTCCTTTTTCACCATAGCCCTCTATGGGCTTCCAAATATCCCTTTGCCAATTCCACAAGAACAGCCTTAGCGAAAGGCTTCTTGAAGGGAAAGATGTAACTCTGTGAGATGAATTAACAGAACACAGAGCAGTTTCTCAGAAAGCTTCTTTCCAGTTTTGAACGGAAGATATTTCCTTTTTCACGATAGCCCTCTATGGGCTTCCAAATATCCCTTTGCCAATTGCACAAGAACAGCCTTAGCGAAAGGCTTCTTCAAGACAAAGATGTAACTCTGTGAGATGAATTAACAGAACACAGAGCAGTTTCTCAGAAAGCTTCTTTCCAGTTTTGAACGGAAGTTATTTCCTTTTTCACCATAGCCCTCTTTAGGCTTCCAAATATCCCTTTGCCAATTCCACAAGAACAGCCTTAGCGAAAGGCTTCTTGAAGGGAAAGATGTAACTCTGTGAGATGAATTAACAGAACACAGAGCAGTTTCTCAGAAAGCTTCTTTCCAGTTTTGAACGGAAGATATTTCCTTTTTCACCATAGCCCTCTATGGGCTTCCAAATATCCCTTTGCCAATTCCACAAGAACAGCCTTAGCGAAAGGCATCTTGAAGGGAAAGATGTAACTCTGTGAGATGAATTAACAGAACACAGAGCAGTTTCTCAGAAAGCTTCTTTCCAGTTTTGAACGGAAGATATTTCCTTTTTCACAATAGCCCTCTATGGGCTTCCAAATATCCCTTTGCCAATTCCCCAGAACAGCCTTAGCGAAAGGCTTCTTGAAGGGAAAGATGTAACTCTGTGAGATGAATTAACACAACACAGAGCAGTTTCTCAGAAAGTTTCTTTCCAGTTTTGAACGGAAGATATTTCCTTTTTCACCATAGCCCTCTATGGGCTTCCAAATATCCCTTTGCCAATTCCACAAGAACAGACTTAGCGAAAGGCTTCTTGAAGGGAAAGATGTAACTCTGTGAGATGAATTAACAGAATACAGAGCAGTTTCTCAGAAAGCTTCTTTCCAGTTTTGAACGGAAGATATTTCCTTTTTCACCATAGCCCTCTATGGGCTTCCAAATATCCCTTTGCCAATTCCACAAGAACAGCCTTAGCGAAAGGCTTCTTGAAGGGAAAGATGTAACTCTGTGAGATGAATTAACAGAACACAGAGCAGTTTCTCAGAAAGCTTCTTTCCAGTTTTGAACGGAAGATATTTCCTTTTTCACCATAGCCCTCTATGGGCTTCCAAATATCCCTTTGCCAATTCCACAAGAACAGCCTTAGCGAAAGGCTTCTTGAAGGGAAAGATGTAACTCTGTGAGATGAATTAACAGAACACAGAGCAGTTTCTCAGAAAGCTTCTTTCCAGTTTTGAACGGAAGATATTTCCTTTTTCACCATAGCCCTCTATGGGCTTCCAAATATCCCTTTGCCAATTCCACAAGAACAGCCTTAGCGAAAGGCTTCTTGAAGGGAAAGATGTAACTCTGTCAGATGAATTAACAGAACACAGAGCAGTTTCTCAGAAAGCTTCTTTCCAGTTTTGAACGGAAGATATTTCCTTTTTCACCATAGCCCTCTATGGGCTTCCAAATATCCCTTTGCCAATTCCACAAGAACAGCCTTAGCGAAAGGCTTCTTGAAGGGAAAGATGTAACTCTGTGAGATGAATTAACAGAACACAGAGCAGTTTCTCAGAAAGCTTCTTTCCAGTTTTGAACGGAAGATATTTCCTTTTTCACCATAGCCCTCTATGGGCTTCCAAATATCCCTTTGCCAATTCCACAAGAACAGCCTTAGCGAAAGGCTTCTTGAAGGGAAAGATGTAACTCTGTGAGATGAATGAACAGAACACAGAGCAGTTTCTCAGAAAGCTTCTTTCCAGTTTTGAACGGAAGATATTTCCTTTTTCACCATAGCCCTCTATGGGCTTCCAAATATCCCTTTGCCAATTCCACAAGAACAGCCTTAGCGAAAGGCTTCTTGAAGGGAAAGATGTAACTCTGTGAGATGAATTAACAGAACACAGAGCAGTTTCTCAGAAAGCTTCTTTCCAGTTTTGAACGGAAGATATTTCCTTTTTCACCATAGCCCTCTATGGGCTTCCAAATATCCCTTTGCCAATTGCACAAGAACAGCCTTAGCGAAAGGCTTCTTGAAGGGAAAGATGTAACTCTGTGAGTTGAATTAACAGAACACAGAGCAGTTTCTCAAAAAGCTTCTTTCCAGTTTTGAACGGAAGATATTTCCTTTTTCACAATAGCCCTCTATGGGCTTCCAAATATCCCTTTGCCAGTTCCACAAGAACAGCCTTAGCGAAAGTCTTCTTGAAGGGAAATATGTAACTCTGTGAGATGAATTAACAGAACACAGAGCAGTTCCTCAGAAAGCTTCTTTCCAGTTTTGAACGGAAGATATTTCCTTTTCACCATAGCCCTCTATGGGCTTCAAAATATCCCTTTGCCAATTCCACAAGAACAGCCTTAGCGAAAGGCTTCTTGAAGGGGAAGATGTAACTCTGTGAGATGAATTAGCAGAACACAGAGCAGTTTCTCAGAAAGCTTCTTTCCAGTTTTGAACGGAAGATATTTCCTTTTTCACCATAGCCCTCTACGGGCTTCCAAATATCCCTTTGCCAATTCCACAAGAACAGTCTTAACGAAAGGCTTCTTGAGGGGGAAGATGTAACTCTGTGAGATGAATTAACAGAACACAGAGCAGTTTCTCAGAAAGCTTCTTTCCAGTGTTGAACGGAAGATATTTCCTTTTTCACCATAGCCCTCTATGGGCTTCCAAATATCACTTTGCCAATTCCACAAGAAGAGCCTTAGCGAAAGGCATCTTGAAGGGAAAGATGTAACTCTGTGAAATGAATTAACAGAACACAGAGCAGTTTCTCAGAAAGCTTCTTTCCATTTTTGAACGGAAGATATTTCCTTTTTCACCATAGCCCTCTATGGGCTTCCAAATATAACTTTGCCAATTCCACAAGAACAGCCTTAGCGAAAGGCTTCTTGAAGGGAAAGATATAACTCTGTGAGATGAATTAACAGAACACAGAGCAGTTTCTCAGAAAGTTCTTTCCAGTTTTGAACGGAAGATATTTCCTTTTTCACCGTAGCCCTCTATGGGCTTCCAAATATCCCTTTGCCAATTCCACAAGAACAGCCTTAGCGAAAGGCTTCTTGAAGGGAAAGATGTAACTCTGTGAGATGAATTAACAGAACACAGTGCAGTTTCTCAGAAAGCTTCTTTCCAGTTTTGAACGGAAGATATTTCCTTTTTCACCATAGCCCTCTATGGGCTTCCAAATATCCCTTTGCCAATTCCACAAGAACAGACTTAGCGAAAGGCTTCTTGAAGGGAAAGATGTAATTCTGTGAGATGAATTAACAGAACACAGAGCAGTATCTCAGAAAGCTTCTTTCCAGTTTTGAACGGAAGCTATTTCCTTTTTCACCATAGCCCTCTATGGGCTTCCAAATATCCCTTTGCCAATTCCACAAGAACAGCCTTAGCGAAAGGCTTCTTGAAGGGAAAGATGTAACTCTGTGAGATGAATTAACAGAACACAGAGCAGTTTCTCAGAAAGCTTCTTTCCAGTTTTGAACGGAAGATATTTCCTTTTTCACCATAGCCCTGTATGGGCTTCAAAATATCCCTTTGCCAATTCCACAAGAACAGCCTTAGCGAAAGGCTTCTTGAAGGGAAAGATGTAACTCTGTGAGATGAATTAACAGAACACAGAGCAGTTTCTCAGAAAGATTCTTTCCTGTTTTGAACGGAAGATATTTCCTTTTTCACCATAGCCCTCTATGGGCTTCCAAATATCCCTTTGCCAATGACACAAGAACAGCCTTAGCGAAAGGCTTCTTGAAGGAAAAGATGTAACTCTGTGAGATGAATTAACAGAACACAGAGCAGTTTCTCAGAAAGCTTCTTTCCAGTTTTGAACGGAAGGTATTTCCTTTTTCACCATAGCCCTCTATGGGCTTCCAAATATCCCTTTGCCAATTCTCCAAGAACAGCCTTAGCTAAAGGCTTCTTGAAGGGAAAGATGTAACTCTGTGAGATGAATTAACAGAACACAGAGCAGTTTCTCAGAAAGCTTCTTTCCAGTTTTGAACGGAAGATATTTCCTTTTTCACCATAGCCCTCTATGGGCTTCCAAATATCCCTTTGCCAATTCCACAAGAACAGCCTTAGCGAAAGGCTTCTTGAAGGGAAAGATGTAACTCTGTGAGTTGAATTAACAGAACACAGAGCAGTTTCTCAGAAAGCTTCTTTCCAGTTTTGAACGGAAGATATTTCCTTTTTCACCATAGCCCTCTATGGGCTTCCAAATATCCCTTTGCCAATTCCACAAGAACAGCCTTAGCGAAAGGCTTCTTGAAGGGAAAGATGTAACTCTGTGAGATGAATTAACAGAACACAGAGCAGTTTCTCAGAAAGCTTCTTTCCAGTTTTGAACGGAAGATATTTCCTTTTTCACCATAGCCCTCTACGGGCTTCCAAATATCCCTTTGCCAATTCCACAAGAACAGCCTTAGCGAAAGGCTTCTTGAAGGGAAAGATGTAACTCTGTGAGATGAATGAACAGAACACAGAGCAGTTTCTCAGAAAGCTTCTTTCCTGTTTTGAACGGAAGATATTTACTTTTTCACCATAGCCCTCTATGGGCTTCCAAATATCCCTTTGCCAATTCCACAAGAACAGCCTTAGCGAAAGGCTTCTTGAAGGGAAAGATGTAACTCTGTGAGATGAATTAACAGAACACAGAGCAGTTTCTCAGAAAGCTTCTTTCCAGTTTTGAACGGAAGATATTTCCTTTTTCACCATAGCCCTCTATGGGCTTCCAAATATCCCTTTGCCAATTAAACAAGAACAGCCTTATCGAAAGGCTTCTTGAAGGGAAAGATGTAACTCTGTGAGATGAATTAACAGAACACAGAGCAGTTTCTCAGAAAGCTTCTTTCCAGTTTTGAACGGAAGATATTTCCTTTTTCACCATAGCCCTCTATGGGCTTCCAAATATCCCTTTGCCAATTCCACAAGAACAGCCTTAGCGAAAGGCTTCTTGAAGGGAGAGATGTAACTCTTTGAGATGATTTAACAGAACACGGAGCAGTTTCTCAAAAAGCTTGTTTCCAGTTTTGAACGGAAGATATTTCCTTTTTCACCATAGCCCTCTATGGGCTTCCAAATATCCCTTTGCCAATACAACAAGAACAGCCTTAGCGAAAGGCTTCTTGAAGTTAAAGATGTAACTCTGTGAGATGAATTAACAGAACACAGAGCAGTTTCTCAGAAAGCTTCTTTCCAGTTTTGAACGGAAAATATTTCCTTTTTCACCATAGCCCTCTATGGGCTTCCAAATATCCCTTTGCCAATTCCACAAGAACAGCCTTAGCGAAAGGCTTCTTGAAGGGAAAGATGTAACTCTGTGAGATGAATTAACAGAACACAGAGCAGTTTCTCAGAAAGCTTCTTTCCAGTTTTGAACGGAAGATATTTCCTTTTTCACCATAGCCCTCTATGGGCTTCCAAATATCCCTTTGCCAATTCCACAAGAACAGCCTTAGCGAAAGGCTTCTTGAAGGGAAAGATGTAACTCTGTGAGATGAATTAACAGAACACAGAGCAGTTTCTCAGAAAGCTTCTTTCCAGTTTTGAACGGAAGATATTTCCTTTTTCACCATAGCCTTCTATGGGCTTCCAAATATCCCTTTGCCAATTCCACAAGAACAGCCTTAGCGAAAGGCTTCTTGAAGGGAAAGATGTAACTGTGTGAGATGAAATAGCAGAACACAGAACAGTTTCTCAGAAAGCTTCTTTCCAGTTTTGAACTGAAGATATTTCCTTTTTCACAATAGCCCTCTATGGGCTTCCAAATATCCCTTTGCCAGTTCCACAAGAACAGCCTTAGCGAAAGTCTTCTTGAAGGGAAAGATGTAACTCTGTGAGATGAATTAACAGAACACAGAACAGTTCCTCAGTAAGCTTCTTTCCAGTTTTGAACGGAAGATATTTCCTTTTCACCATAGCCCTCTATGGGCTTCAAAATATCCCTTTGCCAATTCCACAAGAACAGCCTTAGCGAAAGGCTTCTTGAAGGGGAAGATGTAACTCTGTGAGATGAATTAACAGAACACAGAGCAGTTTCTCAGAAAGCTTCTTTCCAGTTTTGAAAGGAAGATATTTCCTTTTTCACCATAGCCCTCTACGGGCTTCCAAATATCCCTTTGCCAATGCCACAAGAACAGCCTTAGCGAAAGGCTTCTTGAAGGGAAAGATGTAACTCTGTGAGATGAATGAACAGAACACAGAGCAGTTTCTCAGAAAGCTTCTTTCCTGTTTTGAACGGAAGATATTTACTTTTTCAACATAGCCCTCTATGGGCTTCCAAATATCCCTTTGCCAATTCCACAAGAACAGCCTTAGCGAAAGGCTTCTTGAAGGGAAAGATGTAACTCTGTGAGATGAATTAACAGAACACAGAGCAGTTTCTCAGAAAGCTTCTTTACAGTTTTGAACGGAAGATATTTCCTTTTTCACCATAGCCCTCTATGGGCTTCCAAATATCCCTTTGCCAATTCCACAAGAAGAGCTTAGCGAAAGGCTTCTTGAAGGGAAAGATGTAACTCTGTGAGATGAATTAACAGAACACAGAGCTGTTTCTCAGAAAGCTTCTTTCCAGTTTTGAACGGAAGATATTTCCTTTTTCACCATAGCCCTCTATGGGCTTCCACATATCCCTTTGCCAATTCCACAAGAACAGCCTTATCGAAAGGCTTCTTGAAGGGAAAGATGTAACTCTGTGAGATGAATTAACAGAACACAGAGCAGTTTCTCAGAAAGCTTCTTTCCAGTTTTGAACGGAAGATATTTCCTTTTTCACCATAGCCCTCTATGGGCTTCCAAATATCCCTTTGCCAATTCCACAAGAACAGCCTTAGCGAAAGGCTTCTTGAAGAGAAAGATGTAACTCTGTGAGATGAATTAACAGAACACAGAGCAGTTTCTCAGAAAGCTTCTTTCCAGTTTTGAACGGAAGATATTTCCTTTTTCACCATAGCCCTCTAGGGGCTTCCAAATATCCCTTTGCCAATTCCACAAGAAGAGCCTTAGCGAAAGGCTTCTTGAAGGGAAAGATGTAACTCTGTGAGATGAATTAACAGAACACAGAGCAGTTTCTCAGAAAGCTTCTTTCCAGTTTTGAACGGAAGATATTTCCTTTTTCACCATAGCCCTCTAGGGGCTTACAAATATCCCTTTGCCCATTCCCCAAGAACAGCCTTAGCGAAAGGCTTCTTGAAGGGAAAGATGTAACTCTGTGAGATGAATTAACAGAACGCAGAGTAGTTTCTCAGAAAGCTTCTTTCCTGTTTTGAACGGAAGATATTTCCTTTTTCACCGTAGCCCTCTATGGGCTTCCAAATATCCCTTTGCCAATTCCACAAGAACAGCCTTAGCGAAAGGCTTCTTGAAGGGAAAGATGTAACTCTGTGAGATGAATTAACAGAACACAGAGGAGTTTCTGAGAAAGCTTCTTTCCTGTTTTGAACGGAAGATATTTCCTTTTTCACCATAGCCCTGTATGGGCTTCCAAATATCCCTTTGCCAATTCCACAAGAACAGCCTTATCGAAAGGCTTCTTGAAGGGAAAGATGTAACTCTGTGAGATGAATTAACAGAACACAGAGCAGTTTCTCAGAAAGCTTCTTTCCAGTTTTGAACGGAAGATATTTCCTTTTTCACCATAGCCCTCTATGGGCTTCCAAATATCCCTTTGCCAATTCCACAAGAACAGCCTTAGCGAAAGGCTTCTTGAAGGGAGAGATGTAACTCTGTGAGATGATTTAACAGAACACGGAGCAGTTTCTCAAAAAGCTTGTTTCCAGTTTTGAACGGAAGATATTTCCTTTTTCACCATAGCCCTCTATGGGCTTCCAAATATCCCTTTGCCAATACAACAAGAACAGCCTTAGCGAAAGGCTTCTTGAAGTTAAAGATGTAACTCTGTGAGATGAATTAACAGAACACAGAGCAGTTTTTCAGAAAGCTTGTTTCCAGTTTTGAACGGAAGATATTTCCTTTTTCACCATAGCCCTCTATGGGCTTCCAAATATCCCTTTGCCAATTCCACAAGAACAGCCTTACCGAAAGGCTTCTTGAAGGGAAAGATGTAATTTTGTGAGATGAATTAACAGAACACAGAGCAGTTTCTCAGAAAGCTTCTTTCCAGTTTTGAACGGAAGATATTTCCTTTTTCACCATAGCCCTGTATGGGCTTCCAAATATCCCTTTGCCAATTCCACAAGAACAGCCTTAGCGAAAGGCTTCTTGAAGGGAAAGATGTAACTCTGTGAGATGAATTAACAGAACACAGAGCAGTTTCTCAGAAAGCTTCTTTCCAGTTTTGAACGGAAGATATTTCCTTTTTCACCATAGCCCTCTATGGGCTTCCAAATATCCCTTTGCCAATTCCAGAAGAACAGCCTTAGCGAAAGGCTTCTTGAAGGGAGAGATGTAACTCTGTGAGATGATTTAATAGAACACGGAGCAGTTTCTCAAAAAGCTTGTTTCCAGTTTTGAACGGAAGATATTTCCTTTTTCACCATAGCCCTCTATGGGCTTCCAAATATCCCTTTGCCAATACAACAAGAACAGCCTTAGCGAAAGGCTTCTTGAAGTTAAAGATGTAACTCTGTGAGATGAATTAACAGAACACAGAGCAGTTTTTCAGAAAGCTTGTTTCCAGTTTTGAACGGAAGATATTTCCTTTTTCACCATAGCCCTCTATGGGCTTCCAAATATCCCTTTGCCAATTCCACAAGAACAGCCTTACCGAAAGGCTTCTTGAAGGGAAAGATGTAATTTTGTGAGATGAATTAACAGAACACAGAGCAGTTTCTCAGAAAGCTTCTTTCCAGTTTTGAACGGAAGATATTTCCTTTTTCACCATAGCCCTCTATGGACTTCCAAATATCCCTTTGCCAATTCCACAAGAACAGCCTTAGCGAAAGCCTTCTTGAAGGGAAAGATGTAACTCTGTGAGATGAATTAACAGAACACAGAGCAGTTTCTCAGAAAGCTTCTTTCCAGTTTTGAACGGAAGATATTTCCTTTTTCACCATAGCCCTCTATGGGCTTCGAAATATCCCCTTGCCAATTCCACAAGAACAGCCTTAGCGAAAGGCTTCTTGAAGGGAAAGATGTAACTCTGTGAGATGAAATAACAGAACACAGAGCAGTTTCTCAGAAAGCTTCTTTCCAGTTTTGAACGGAAGATATTTCCTTTTTCACCATAGCCCTCTATGGGCTTCCAAATATCCCTTTGCCAATTCCACAAGAACAGCCTTAGCGAAAGGCTTCTTGAAGGGAAAGATGTAACTCTGTGAGATGAAATAGCAGAACACAGAACAGTTTCTCAGAAAGCTTCTTTCCAGTTTTGAACGGAAGATATTTCCTTTTTCACAATAGTCCTCTATGGGCTTCCAAATATCCCTTTGCCAGTTCCACAAGAACAGCCTTAGCGAAAGTCTTCTTGAAGGGAAAGATGTAACTCTGTGAGATGAATTAACAGAACACAGAGCAGTTTCTCAGAAAGCTTCTTTCCAGTTTTGAACGGAAGATATTTCCTTTTTCACCATAGCCCTCTATGGGCTTCCAAATATCCCTTTACCAATTCCACAAGAACAGCCTTAGTGAAAGGCTGCTTCAAGGGAAAGATGTAACTCTGTGAGATGAATTAACAGAACACAGAGCAGTTTCTCAGAAAGCTTCTTTCCTGTTTTGAACGGAAGATATTTCCTTTTTCACCATAGCCCTCTATGGGCTTCCAAATATCCCTTTGCCAATTCCACAAGAACAGCCTTAGCGAAAGGCTTCTTGAAGGAAAAGATGTAACTCTGTGAGATGAATTAACAGAACACAGAGCAGTTTCTCAGAAAGCTTCTTTCCAGTTTTGAACGGAAGATATTTCCTTTTTCACCATAGCCCTCTATGGGCTTCCAAATATCCCTTTGCCAATTCCACAAGAAGAGCTTAGCGAAAGGCTTCTTGAAGGGAAAGATGTAACTCTGTGAGATGAATTAACAGAACACAGAGCAGTTTCTCAGAAAGCTTCTTTCCAGTTTTGAACGGAAGATATTTCCTTTTTCACCATAGCCCTCTATGGGCTTCCAAATATCCCTTCGCCAATTCCACAAGAACAGACTTAGCGAAAGGCTTCTTGAAGGGAAAGATGTAACTCTGTGAGATGAATTAACAGAACACAGAGCAGTTTCTCAGAAAGCTTCTTTCCAGTTTTGAACGGAAGATATTTCCTTTTTCACCATAGCCCTCTATGGGCTTCCAAATATCCCTTTGCCAATTCCACAAAAACAGCCGTAGCGAAAGGCTTCTTGAAGGGAAAGATGTAACTCTGTGAGATGAATTAACAGAACACAGAGCAGTTTCTCAGAAAGCTTCTTTCCAGTTTTGAACGGAAGATATTTCCTTTTTCACCATAGCCCTCTATGGGCTTCCAAATATCCCTTTGCCAATTCCACAAGAACAGCCTTAGCGAAAGGAATCTTGAAGGGAAAGATGTAACTCTGTGAGATGAATTAACAGAACACAGAGCAATTTCTCAGAAAGCTTCTCTCCAGTTTTGAACGGAAGATATTTCCTCTTTCACCATAGCCCTCTATGGGCTTCCAAATATCCCTTTGCCAATTCCACAAGAACAGCCTTAGCGAAAGGCTTCTTGAAGGGAAAGATGTAACTCTGTGAGATGAATTAACAGAACACAGAGCAGTTTCTCAGAAAGCTTCTTTCCAGTTTTGAACGGAAGATATTTCCTTTTTCACCATAGCCCTCTATGGGCTTCCAAATATCCCTTTGCCAATTCCACAAGAAAAGCCTTAGCGAAAGACTTCTTGAAGGAAAAGATGTAACTCAGTGAGATGAAATAACAGAACACAGAGCAGTTTCTCAGAAAGCTTCTTTCCAGTTTTGAACGGAAGATATTTCCTGTTTCACCATAGCCCTCCATAGGCTTCCAAATATCCCTTTGCCAATTCCACAAGAAGAGCCTTAGCGAAAGGCTTCTTGAAGGGAAAGATGTAACTCTGTGAGATGAATTAACAGAACACAGAGCAGTTTCTCAGAAAGCTTCTTTCCAGTTTTCAAAGGAAGATATTTCCTTTTTCACCATAGCCCTCTATGGGCTTCCAAATATCCCTTTGCCAATTCCACAAGAAGAGCTTAGCGAAAGGCTTCTTGAAGGGATAGATGTAACTCTGTGAGATGAATTAACAGAACACAGAGCTGTTTCTCAGAAAGCTTCTTTCCAGTTTTGAACGGAAGATATTTCCTTTTTCACCAAAGCCCTCTATGGGCTTCCAAATATCCCTTTGCCAATTCCACAAGAACAGCCTTAGCGAAAGGCTTCTTGAAGGGAAAGATGTAACTCTGTGAGATGAATTAACAGAACACAGAGCAGTTTCTCAGAAAGCTTCTTTCCAGTTTTGAACGGAAGATATTTCCTTTTTCACCATAGCCCTCTATGGGCTTCCAAATATCCCTTTGCCAATTTCCCAAGAACAGCCTTAGCGAAAGGCTGCTTCAAGGGAAAGATGTAACTCTGTGAGATGAATTAACAGAACACAGAGCAGTTTCTCAGAAAGCTTCTTTCCAGTTTTGAACGGAAGATATTTCCTTTTTCACGATAGCCATCTATGGGCTTCCAAATATCCCTTTGCCAATTGCACAAGAACAGCCTTAGCGAAAGGCTTCTTGAAGGGAAAGATGTAACTCTGTGAGATTAATTAACAGAACACAGAGCAGTTTCTCAGAAAGCTTCTTTCCAGTTTTGAACGGAAGATATTTCCTTTTTCACCATAGCCCTCTATGGGCTTCCAAATATCCCTTTGCCAATTCCACAAGAACAGCCTTAGCGAAAGGCTTCTTGAAGGGAAAGATGTAACTCTGTGAGATGAATTAACAGAACACAGAGCAGTTTCTCAGAAAGCTTCTTTCCAGTTTTGAACGGAAGATATTTCCTTTTTCACCATAGCCCTCTATGGGCTTCCAAATATCCCTTTGCCAATTCCACAAGAAGAGCTTAGCGAAAGGCTTCTTGAAGGGAAAGATGTAACTCTGTGAGATGAATTAACAGAACACAGAGCAGTTTCTCAGAAAGCTTCTTTCCAGTTTTGAACGGAAGATATTTCCTTTTTCACCATAGCCCTCTATGGGCTTCCAAATATCCCTTTGCCAATTCCACAAGAACAGCCTTAGCGAAAGGCTTCTTGAAGGGAAAGATGTAACTCTGTGAGATGAATTAACAGAACACAGAGCAGTTTCTCAGAAAGCTTCTTTCCAGTTTTGAACGGAAGATATTTCCTTTTTCACCATAGCCCTCTATGGGCTTCCAAATATCCCTTTGCCAATTTCCCAAGAACAGCCTTAGCGAAAGGCTGCTTCAAGGGAAAGATGTAACTCTGTGAGATGAATTAACAGAACACAGAGCAGTTTCTCAGAAAGCTTCTTTCCAGTTTTGAACGGAAGATATTTCCTTTTTCACGATAGCCATCTATGGGCTTCCAAATATCCCTTTGCCAATTGCACAAGAACAGCCTTAGCGAAAGGCTTCTTGAAGGGAAAGATGTAACTCTGTGAGATGAATTAACAGAACACAGAGCAGTTTCTCAGAAAGCTTCTTTCCAGTTTTGAACGGAAGATATTTCCTTTTTCACCATAGCCCTCTATGGGCTTCCAAATATCAATTTGCCAATTCCACAAGAACAGCCTTAGCGAAAGGCTTCTTGAAGGGAAAGATGTAACTCTGTGAGATGAATTAACAGAACACAGAGCAGTTTCTCAGAAAGCTTCTTTCCAGTTTTGAACGGAAGATATTTCCTTTTTCACCATAGCCCTCTATAGGCTTCCAAATATCCCTTTGCCAATTCCACAAGAACAGCCTTATCGAAAGGCTTCTTGAAGGGAAAGATGTAACTCTGTGAGATGAATTAACAGAACACAGAGCAGTTTCTCAGAAAGCTTCTTTCCAGTTTTGAACGGAAGATATTTCCTTTTTCACCATAGCCCTCTATGGGCTTCCAAATATCCCTTTGCCAATTCCACAAGAACAGCCTTAGCGAAAGGCTGCTTCAAGGGAAAGATGTAACTCTGTGAGATGAATTAACAGAACACAGAGCAGTTTCTCAGAAAGCTTCTTTCCTGTTTTGAACGGAAGATATTTCCTTTTTCACCATAGCCCTCTATGGGCTTCCAGATATCCCTTTGCCAATTCCACAAGAACAGCCTTAGCGAAAGGCTTCTTGAAGGGAAAGATGTAACTCTGTGAGATGAATTAACAGAACACAGAGCAGTTTCTCAGAAAGCTTCTTTCCAGTTTTGAACGGAAGATATTTCCTTTTTCACCATAGCCCTCTATGGGCTTCCAAATATCCCTTTGCCAATTGCACAAGAACAGCCTTAGCGAAAGGCTTCTTGAAGGGAAAGATGTAACTCTGTGAGATGAATTAACAGAACACAGAGCAGTTTCTCAGAAAGCTTCTTTCCAGTTTTGAACGGAAGATATTTCCTTTTTCACCATAGCCCTCTATGGGCTTCCAAATATCAATTTGCCAATTCCACAAGAACAGCCTTAGCGAAAGGCTTCTTGAAGGGAAAGATGTAACTCTGTGAGATGAATTAACAGAACACAGAGCAGTTTCTCAGAAAGCTTCTTTCCAGTTTTGAACGGAAGATATTTCCTTTTTCACCATAGCCCTCTATAGGCTTCCAAATATCCCTTTGCCAATTCCACAAGAACAGCCTTATCGAAAGGCTTCTTGAAGGGAAAGATGTAACTCTGTGAGATGAATTAACAGAACACAGAGCAGTTTCTCAGAAAGCTTCTTTCCAGTTTTGAACGGAAGATATTTCCTTTTTCACCATAGCCCTCTATGGGCTTCCAAATATCCCTTTGCCAATTCCACAAGAACAGCCTTAGCGAAAGGCTGCTTCAAGGGAAAGATGTAACTCTGTGAGATGAATTAACAGAACACAGAGCAGTTTCTCAGAAAGCTTCTTTCCTGTTTTGAACGGAAGATATTTCCTTTTTCACCATAGCCCTCTATGGGCTTCCAGATATCCCTTTGCCAATTCCACAAGAACAGCCTTAGCGAAAGGCTTCTTGAAGGGAAAGATGTAACTCTGTGAGATGAATTAACAGAACACAGAGCAGTTTCTCAGAAAGCTTCTTTCCAGTTTTGAACGGAAGATATTTCCTTTTTCACCATAGCCCTCTATGGGCTTCCAAATATCCCTTTGCCAATTCCACAAGAACAGACTTAGCGAAAGGCTTCTTGAAGGGAAAGATGTAACTCTGTGAGATGAATTAACAGAACACAGAGCAGTTTCTCAGAAAGCTTCTTTCCAGTTTTGAACGGAAGACATTTCCTTTTTCACCATAGCCCTCTATGGGCTTCCAAATATCCCTTTGCCAATTCCACAAGAACAGCCTTATCGAAAGGCTTCTTGAAGGGAAAGATGTAACTCTGTGAGATGAATTAACAGAACACAGAGCAGTTTCTCAGAAAGCTTCTTTCCAGTGTTGAACGGAAGATATTTCCTTTTTCACCATAGCCCTCTATGGGCTTCCAAATATCCCTTTGCCAATTCCACAAGAACAGCCTTAGCGAAAGGCATCTTGAAGGGAAAGATGTAACTCTGTGAGATGAATTAACAGAACACAGAGCAGTTTCTCAGAAAGCTTCTTTCCAGTTTTGAACGGAAGATATTTCCTTTTTCACCATAGCCCTTTATGGGCTTCCAAATATCCCTTTGCCAATTCCACAAGAACAGCCTTAGCGAAAGGCTTCTTGAAGGTAAAGATGTAACTCTGTTAGATGAATTAACAGAACACAGAGCAGTTTCTCAGAAAGCTTCTTTCCAGTTTTGAACGGAAGATATTTCCTTTTTCACCATAGCCCTCTATGGGCTTCCAAATATCCCTTTGCCAATTCCACAAGAACAGCCTTAGCGAAAGGCTTCTTGAAGGGAAAGATGTAACTCTGTGAGATGAATTAACAGAACACAGAGCAGGTTCTCAGAAAGCTTCTTTCCAGTTTTGAACGGAAGATATTTCCTTTTTCACCATAGCCCTCTATGGGCTTCCAAATATCCCTTTGCCAATTCCACAAGAACAGCCTTAGCGAAAGGCTTCTTGAAGGGGAAGATGTAACTCTGTGAGATGAATTAACAGAACACAGAGCGGTTTCTCAGAAAGCTTCTTTCCAGTTTTGAACGGAAGATATTTCCTTTTTCACCATAGCCCTCTATGGGCTTCCAAATATCCCTTTGCCAATTCCACAAGAACAGCCTTAGCGAAAGACTTCTTGAAGGGAAAGATGTATCTCTGTGAGATGAATTAACAGAACACAGAGCAGTTTCTCAGAAAGCTTCTTTCCAGTTTTGAAAGGAAGATATTTCCTTTTTCACCATAGCCCTCTATGGGCTTCCAAATATCCCTTTGCCAATTCCCCAAGAACAGCCTTAGCGAAAGGCTTCTTCAAGGGAAAGATGTAACTCTGTGAGATGAATTAACAGAACACAGAGCAGGTTCTCAGAAAGCTTCTTTCCAGTTTTGAACGGAAGATATTTCCTTTTTCACCATAGCCCTCTACGGGGTTCCAAATATCCCTTTGCCCATTCCCCAAGAACAGCCTTAGCGAAAGGCTTATTGAAGGGAAAGATGTAACACTGTGAGATGAATTAACAGAACACAGAGCAGTTTCTCAGAAAGCTTCTTTCCAGTTTTGAACGGAAGATATTTCCTTTTTCACCATAGCCCTCTATGGGCTTCCAAATATCCCTTTGACAATTCCACAAGAACAGCCTTAGCGAAAGGCATCTTGAAGGGAAAGATGTAACTCTGTGAGATGAATTAACAGAACACAGAGCAGTTTCTCAGAAAGCTTCTTTCCTGTTTTGAACGGAAGATATTTCCTTTTTCACCATAGCCCTCTATGGGCTTCCAAATATCCCTTTGCCAATTCCACAAGAACAGCCTTAGCGAAAGGCTTCTTGAAGGGAAAGATGTAACTCTGTGAGATGAATTAACAGAACACAGAGCAGTTTCTCAGAAAGCTTCTTTCCAGTTTTGAACGGAAGATATTTCCTTTTTCACGATAGCCCTCTATGGGCTTCCAAATATCCCTTTGCCAATTGCACAAGAACAGCCTTAGCGAAAGGCTTCTTGAAGGTAAAGATGTAACTCTGTGAGATGAATGAACAGAACACAGAGCAGTTTCTCAGAAAGCATCTTTCCAGTGTTGAACGGAAGATATTTCCTTTTTCACCATAGCCCTCTATGGGCTTCCAAATATCCCTTTGCCAATTCCACAAGAACAGCCTTAGCGAAAGGCTTCTTCAAGGGAAAGATGTAACTCTGTGAGATGAATTAACCGAACACAGAGCAGTTTCTCAGAAAGCTTCTTTCCAGTTTTGAACGGAAGATATTTCCTTTTTCACCATAGCCCTCTATGGGCTTCCAAATATCCCTTTGCCAATTCCAAAAGAACAGCCTTAGCGAAAGGCTTCTTGAAGGGGAAGATGTAACTCTGTGAGATGAATTAACAGAACACAGAGCAGTTTCTCAGAAATCTTCTTTCCAGTGTTGAACGGAAGATATTTCCTTTTTCACCATAGCCCTCTATGGGCTTCCAAATATCCCTTTGCCAATTCCACAAGAACAGCTTTAGCGAAACGCATCTTGAAGGGAAAGATGTAACTCTGTGAGATGAATTAACAGAACACAGAGCAGTTTCTCAGAAAGCTTCTTTCCAGTTTTGAACGGAAGATATTTCCTTTTTCACCATAGCCCTCTATGGGCTTCCAAATATCCCTTAGCCAATTCCACAAGAATAGCCTTAGCGAAAGGCTTCTTGAAGGGAAAGATGTAACTCTGTGAGATGAATTAACAGAACACAGAGCAGTTTCTCAGAAAGCTTCTTTCCAGTTTTGAACGGAAGATATTTCCTATTTCACCGTAGCCCTCTATGGGCTTCCAAATATCCCTTTGCCAATTCCCCAAGAACGGCCTTAGCGAAAGGCTTCTTGAAGGGAAAGATGTAACTCTGTGAGGTGAATTAACAGAACACAGAGCAGTTCCTCAGAAAGCTTCTTTCCAGTTTTGAACGGAAGATATTTACTTTTTCACCATAGCCCTCTATGGGCTTCCAAATATCCCTTTGCCAATTCCACAAGAACAGACTTAGCGAAAGGCTTCCTGAAGGGAATGATGTAATTCTGTGAGATGAATTAACAGAACACAGAGCAGTTTCTCAGAAAGCTTCTTTCCAGTTTTGAACGGAAGATATTTCCTTTTTCACCATAGCCCTCTATGGGCTTCCAAATATCCCTTTGCCAATTCCACAAGAACAGCCTTAGCGAAAGGCTTCTTGAAGGGAAAGATGTAACTCTGTGAGATGAATTAACAGAACACAGAGCAGTTTCTCAGAAAGCTTCTTTCCAGTTTTGAACGGAAGATATTTCCTTTTTCACCATAGCCCTCTATGGGCTTCCAAATATCCCTTTGCCAATTCCACAAGAACAGCCTTAGCGAAAGGCTTCTTGAAGGGAAAGATGTAACTCTGTGAGATGAATTAACAGAACACAGAGCAGTTTCTCAGAAAGCTTCTTTCCAGTTTTGAACGGAAGATATTTCCTTTTTCACCATAGCCCTCTACGGGCTTCCAAATATCCCTTTGCCCATTCCCCAAGAACAGCCTTAGCGAAAGGCTTCTTGAAGGGAAAGATGTAACTCTGTGAGATGAATTAACAGAACGCAGAGTAGTTTCTCAGAAAGCTTCTTTCCTGTTTTGAACGGAAGATATTTCCTTTTTCACCATAGCCCTCTATGGGCTTCCAAATATCCCTTTGCCAATTCCCCAAGAACGGCCTTAGCGAAAGGCTTCTTGAAGAGAAAGATGTAACTCTGTGAGATGAATTAACAGAACACAGAGCAGTTTCTCAGAAAGCTTCTTTCCAGTTTTGAACGGAAGATATTTCCTTTTCCACCATAGCCCTCTATGGGCTTCCAAATATCCCTTTGCCAATTGCACAAGAACAGCCTTAGCGAAAGGCTTCTTCAAGACAATGATGTAACCCTGTGAGATGAATTAACAGAACACAGAGCAGTTTCTCAGAAAGCTTCTTTCCAGTTTTGAACGGAAGATATTTCCTTTTTCACCATAGCCCTCTATGGGCTTCCAAATATCCCTTTGCCAATTCCACAAGAACAGCCTTAGCGAAAGGCTTCTTGAAGGGAAAGATGTAACTCTGTGAAATGAATTAACAGAACACAGAGCAGTTTCTCAGAAAGCTTCTTTCCAGTTTTGAACGGAAGATATTTCCTTTTTCACAATAGCCCTCTATGGGCTTCCAAATATCCCTTTGCCAATTCCACAAGAACAGCCTTAGCGAAAGGCATCTTGAAGGGAAAGATGTAACTCTGTTAGATGAATTAACAGAACACAGAGCAGTTTCTCAGAAAGCTTCTTTCCAGTTTTGAACGGAAGATATTTCCTTTTTCACCATAGCCCTCTATGGGCTTCCAAATATCCCTTTGCCAATTCCACAAGAACAGCCTTAGCGAAAGACTTCTTGAAGGAAAAGATGTAACTCTGTGAGATGAATTAACAGAACACAGAGCAGTTTCTCAGAAAGCTTCTTTCCAGTTTTGAACGGAAGATGTTTCCTTTTTCACCATAGCCCTCTATGGGCTTCCAAATATCCCTTTGCCAATTCCACAAGAAGAGCCTTAGCGAAAGGCTTCTTGAAGGGAAAGATGTAACTCTGTGAGATGAATTAACAGAACACAGAGCAGTTTCTCAGAAAGCTTCTTTCCAGTTTTGAACGGAAGATATTTCCTTTTTCACCATAGCCCTCTATGGGCTTCCAAATATCCCTTTGCCAATTCCACAAGAACAGACTTAGCGAAAGGCTTCTTGAAGGGAAAGATGTAACTCTGTGAGATGAATTAACAGAACACAGAGCAGTTTCTCAGAAAGCTTCTTTCCAGTTTTGAACGGAAGATATTTCCTTTTTCACCATAGCCCTCTATGGGCTTCCAAATATCCCTTTGCCAATTTCCCAAGAACAGCCTTAGCGAAAGGCTGCTTCAAGGGAAAGATGTAACTCTGTGAGATGAATTAACAGAACACAGAGCAGTTTCTCAGAAAGCTTCTTTCCAGTTTTGAACGGAAGATATTTCCTTTTTCACGATAACCCTCTATGGGCTTCCAAATATCCCTTTGCCAATTGCACAAGAACAGCCTTAGCGAAAGGCTTCTTGAAGGGAAAGATGTAACTCTGTGAGATGAATTAACAGAACACAGAGCAGTTTCTCAGAAAGCTTCTTTCCAGTTTTGAACGGAAGATATTTCCTTTTTCACCATAGCCCTCTATGGGCTTCCAAATATCCCTTTGCCAATTCCACAAGAACAGCCTTAGCGAAAGGCTTCTTCAAGACAAAGATGTAACTCTGTGAGATGAATTAACAGAACACAGAGCAGTTTCTCAGAAAGCTTCTTTCCAGTTTTGAACGGAAGATAATTCCTTTTTCACCATAGCCCTCTATGGGCTTCCAAATATCCCTTTGCCAATTCCAATTCCACAAGAACAGCCTTAGCGAAAGGCTTCTTGAAGGGAAATATGTAACTCGGTGAGATGAATTAACAGAACACAGAGCAGTTTCTCAGAAAGCTTCTTTCCAGTTTTGAACGGAAGATATTTCCTTTTTCACCATAGCCCTCTACGGGCTTCCAAATATCCCTTTGCCCATTCCCCAAGAACAGCCTTAGCGAAAGGCTTCTTGAAGGGAAAGATGTAACTCTGTGAGATGAATTAAGAGAACGCAGAGCAGTTTCTCAGAAAGCTTCTTTCCTGTTTTGAACGGAAGATATTTCCTTTTTCACCATAGCCCTCTATGGGCTTCCAAATATCCCTTTGCCAATTCCACAAGAACAGACTTAGCGAAAGGCTTCTTGAAGGGAAAGATGTAACTCTGTAAGATGAATTAACAGAACACAGAGCAGTTTCTCAGAAAACTTCTTTCCAGTTTTGAACGGAAGATATTTCCTTTTTCACCATAGCCCTCTATGGGCTTCCAAATATTCCTATGCCAATTCCACAAGAACAGCCTTAGCGAAAGGCTTCTTGAAGGGAAAGATGTAACTCTGTGAGATGAATTAACAGAACACAGAGCAATTTCTCAGAAAGCTTCTTTCCAGTTTTGAACGGAAGACATTTCCTTTTTCACCATAGCCCTCTATGGGCTTCCAAATATCCCTTTGCCAATTCCACAAGAACAGCCTTAGCGAAAGGAATCTTGAAGGGAAAGATGTAACTCTGTGAGATGAATTAACAGAACACAGAGCAATTTCTCAGAAAGCTTCTCTCCAGTTTTGAACGGAAGATATTTCCTCTTTCACCATAGCCCTCTATGGGCTTCCAAATATCCCTTTGCCAATTCCAGAAGAACAGCCTTAGCGAAAGGCTTCTTGAAGGGAAAGATGTAACTCTGTGAGATGAATTAACAGAACACAGAGCAGTTTCTCAGAAAGCTTCTTTCCAGTTTTGAACGGAAGATATTTCCTTTTTCACCATAGCCCTCTATGGGCTTCCAAATATCCCTTTGCCAATTCCACAAGAAAAGCCTTAGCGAAAGACTTCTTGAAGGAAAAGATGTAACTCAGTGAGATGAATTAACAGAACACAGAGCAGTTTCTCAGAAAGCTTCTTTCCAGTTTTGAACGGAAGATATTTCCTGTTTCACCATAGCCCTCCATAGGCTTCCAAATATCCCTTTGCCAATTCCACAAGAAGAGCCTTAGCGAAAGGCTTCTTGAAGGGAAAGATGTAACTCTGTGAGATGAATTAACAGAACACAGAGCAGTTTCTCAGAAAGCTTCTTTCCAGTTTTGAACGGAAGATATTTCCTTTTTCACCATAGCCCTCTATGGGCTTCCAAATATCCCTTTGCCAATTCCACAAGAACAGCCTTAGCGAAAGGCTTCTTGAAGGGAAAGATGTAACTCTGTGAGATGAATTAACAGAACACAGAGCAGTTTCTCAGAAAGCTTCTTTCCAGTTTTGAACGGAAGATATTTCCTTTTTCACCATAGCCCTCTATGGGCTTCCAAATATCCCTTTGCCAATTCCACAAGAACAGCCTTATCGAAAGGCTTCTTGAAGGGAAAGATGTAACTCTGTGAGATGAATTAACAGAACACAGAGCAGTTTCTCAGAAAGCTTCTTTCCAGTTTTGAACGGAAGATATTTCCTTTTTCACCATAGCCCTCTATGGGCTTCCAAATATCCCTTTACCAATTCCACAAGAACAGCCTTAGTGAAAGGCTGCTTCAAGGGAAAGATGTAACTCTGTGAGATGAATTAACAGAACACAGAGCAGTTTCTCAGAAAGTTTCTTTCCTGTTTTGAACGGAAGATATTTCCTTTTTCACCATAGCCCTCTATGGGCTTCCAAATATCCCTTTGCCAATTCCACAAGAACAGCCTTAGCGAAAGGCTTCTTGAAGGGAAAGATGTAACTCTGTGAGATGAATTAACAGAACACAGAGCAGTTTCTCAGAAAGCTTCTTTCCAGTTTTGAACGGAAGATATTTCCTTTTTCACCATAGCCCTCTATGGGCTTCCAAATATCCCTTTGCCAATTCCACAAGAAGAGCTTAGCGAAAGGCTTCTTGAAGGGAAAGATGTAACTCTGTGAGATGAATTAACAGAACACAGAGCAGTTTCTCAGAAAGCTTCTTTCCAGTTTTGAACGGAAGATATTTCCTTTTTCACCATAGCCCTCTATGGGCTTCCAAATATCCCTTTGCCAATTCCACAAGAACAGCCTTAGCGAAAGGCTTCTTGAAGGGAAAGATGTAACTCTGTGAGATGAATTAACAGAACACAGAGCAGTTTCTCAGAAAGCTTCTTTCCAGTTTTGAACGGAAGATATTTCCTTTTTCACCATAGCCCTCTATGGGCTTCCAAATATCCCTTTGCCAATTTCCCAAGAACAGCCTTAGCGAAAGGCTGCTTCAAGGGAAAGATGTAACTCTGTGAGATGAATTAACAGAACACAGAGCAGTTTCTCAGAAAGCTTCTTTCCAGTTTTGAACGGAAGATATTTCCTTTTTCACGATAGCCATCTATGGGCTTCCAAATATCCCTTTGCCAATTGCACAAGAACAGCCTTAGCGAAAGGCTTCTTGAAGGGAAAGATGTAACTCTGTGAGATGAATTAACAGAACACAGAGCAGTTTCTCAGAAAGCTTCTTTCCAGTTTTGAACGGAAGATATTTCCTTTTTCACCATAGCCCTCTATGGGCTTCCAAATATCAATTTGCCAATTCCACAAGAACAGCCTTAGCGAAAGGCTTCTTGAAGGGAAAGATGTAACTCTGTGAGATGAATTAACAGAACACAGAGCAGTTTCTCAGAAAGCTTCTTTCCAGTTTTGAACGGAAGATATTTCCTTTTTCACCATAGCCCTCTATAGGCTTCCAAATATCCCTTTGCCAATTCCACAAGAACAGCCTTATCGAAAGGCTTTGTGAAGGGAAAGATGTAACTCTGTGAGATGAATTAACAGAACACAGAGCAGTTTCTCAGAAAGCTTCTTTCCAGTTTTGAACGGAAGATATTTCCTTTTTCACCATAGCCCTCTATGGGCTTCCAAATATCCCTTTGCCAATTCCACAAGAACAGCCTTAGCGAAAGGCTTCTTGAAGAGAAAGATGTAACTCTGTGAGATGAATTAACAGAACACAGAGCAGTTTCTCAGAAAGCTTCTTTCCAGTTTTGAACGGAAGATATTTCCTTTTTCACCATAGCCCTCTAGGGGCTTCCAAATATCCCTTTGCCAATTCCACAAGAAGAGCCTTAGCGAAAGGCTTCTTGAAGGGAAAGATGTAACTCTGTGAGATGAATTAACAGAACACAGAGCAGTTTCTCAGAAAGCTTCTTTCCAGTTTTGAACGGAAGATATTTCCTTTTTCACCATAGCCCTCTAGGGGCTTACAAATATCCCTTTGCCCATTCCCCAAGAACAGCCTTAGCGAAAGGCTTCTTGAAGGGAAAGATGTAACTCTGTGAGATGAATTAACAGAACGCAGAGTAGTTTCTCAGAAAGCTTCTTTCCTGTTTTGAACGGAAGATATTTCCTTTTTCACCGTAGCCCTCTATGGGCTTCCAAATATCCCTTTGCCAATTCCACAAGAACAGCCTTAGCGAAAGGCTTCTTGAAGGGAAAGATGTAACTCTGTGAGATGAATTAACAGAACACAGAGGAGTTTCTGAGAAAGCTTCTTTCCTGTTTTGAACGGAAGATATTTCCTTTTTCACCATAGCCCTGTATGGGCTTCCAAATATCCCTTTGCCAATTCCACAAGAACAGCCTTATCGAAAGGCTTCTTGAAGGGAAAGATGTAACTCTGTGAGATGAATTAACAGAACACAGAGCAGTTTCTCAGAAAGCTTCTTTCCAGTTTTGAACGGAAGATATTTCCTTTTTCACCATAGCCCTCTATGGGCTTCCAAATATCCCTTTGCCAATTCCACAAGAACAGCCTTAGCGAAAGGCTTCTTGAAGGGAGAGATGTAACTCTGTGAGATGATTTAACAGAACACGGAGCAGTTTCTCAAAAAGCTTGTTTCCAGTTTTGAACGGAAGATATTTCCTTTTTCACCATAGCCCTCTATGGGCTTCCAAATATCCCTTTGCCAATACAGCAAGAACAGCCTTAGCGAAAGGCTTCTTGAAGTTAAAGATGTAACTCTGTGAGATGAATTAACAGAACACAGAGCAGTTTTTCAGAAAGCTTGTTTCCAGTTTTGAACGGAAGATATTTCCTTTTTCACCATAGCCCTCTATGGGCTTCCAAATATCCCTTTGCCAATTCCACAAGAACAGCTTTACCGAAAGGCTTCTTGAAGGGAAAGATGTAATTTTGTGAGATGAATTAACAGAACACAGAGCAGTTTCTCAGAAAGCTTCTTTCCAGTTTTGAACGGAAGATATTTCCTTTTTCACCATAGCCCTGTATGGGCTTCCAAATATCCCTTTGCCAATTCCACAAGAACAGCCTTAGCGAAAGGCTTCTTGAAGGGAAAGATGTAACTCTGTGAGATGAATTAACAGAACACAGAGCAGTTTCTCAGAAAGCTTCTTTCCAGTTTTGAACGGAAGATATTTCCTTTTTCACCATAGCCCTCTATGGGCTTCCAAATATCCCTTTGCCAATTCCAGAAGAACAGCCTTAGCGAAAGGCTTCTTGAAGGGAGAGATGTAACTCTGTGAGATGATTTAATAGAACACGGAGCAGTTTCTCAAAAAGCTTGTTTCCAGTTTTGAACGGAAGATATTTCCTTTTTCACCATAGCCCTCTATGGGCTTCCAAATATCCCTTTGCCAATTCCACAAGAACAGCCTTACCGAAAGGCTTCTTGAAGGGAAAGATGTAACTCTGTGAGATGAATTAACAGAACACAGAGCAGTTTCTCAGAAAGCTTCTTTCCAGTTTTGAACGGAAGATATTTCCTTTTTCACCATAGCCCTCTATGGGCTTCCAAATATCCCTTCGCCAATTCCACAAGAACAGCCTTAGCGAAAGGAATCTTGAAGGGAAAGATGTAACTCTGTGAGATGAATTAACAGAACACAGAGCAATTTCTCAGAAAGCTTCTCTCCAGTTTTGAACGGAAGATATTTCCTCTTTCACCATAGCCCTCTATGGGCTTCCAAATATCCCTTTGCCAATTCCACAAGAACAGCCTTAGCGAAAGGCTTCTTGAAGGGAAAGATGTAACTCTGTGAGATGAATTAACAGAACACAGAGCAGTTTCTCAGAAAGCTTCTTTCCAGTTTTGAACGGAAGATATTTCCTTTTTCACCATAGCCCTCTATGGGCTTCCAAATATCCCTTTGCCAATTCCACAAGAAAAGCCTTAGCGAAAGACTTCTTGAAGGAAAAGATGTAACTCAGTGAGATGAATTAACAGAACACAGAGCAGTTTCTCAGAAAGCTTCTTTCCAGTTTTGAACGGAAGATATTTCCTGTTTCACCATAGCCCTCCATAGGCTTCCAAATATCCCTTTGCCAATTCCACAAGAAGAGCCTTAGCGAAAGGCTTCTTGAAGGGAAAGATGTAACTCTGTGAGATGAATTAACAGAACACAGAGCAGTTTCTCAGAAAGCTTCTTTCCAGTTTTCAACGGAAGATATTTCCTTTTTCACCATAGCCCTCTATGGGCTTCCAAATACCCCTTTGCCAATTCCACAAGAAGAGCTTAGCGAAAGGCTTCTTGAAGGGATAGATGTAACTCTGTGAGATGAATTAACAGAACACAGAGCTGTTTCTCAGAAAGCTTCTTTCCAGTTTTGAACGGAAGATATTTCCTTTTTCACCATAGCCCTCTATGGGCTTCCAAATATCCCTTTGCCAATTCCACAAGAACAGCCTTAGCGAAAGGCTTCTTGAAGGGAAAGATGTAACTCTGTGAGATGAATTAACAGAACACAGAGCAGTTTCTCAGAAAGCTTCTTTCCAGTTTTGAACGGAAGATATTTCCTTTTTCACGATAGCCCTCTATGGGCTTCCAAATATCCCTTTGCCAATTGCACAAGAACAGCCTTAGCGAAAGGCTTCTTGAAGTTAAAGATGTAACTCTGTGAGATGAATTAACAGAACACAGAGCAGTTTCTCAGAAAGCTTCTTTCCAGTTTTGAACGGAAGATATTTCCTTTTTCACCATAGCCCTCTATGGGCTTCCAAATATCCCTTTGCCAATTCCACAAGAACAGCCTTAGCGAAAGGCTTCTTGAAGGGAAAGATGTAACTCTGTGAGATGAATTAACAGAACACAGAGCAGTTTCTCAGAAAGCTTCTTTACAGTTTTGAACGGAAGATATTTCCTTTTTCACCATAGCCCTCTATGGGCTTCCAAATATCCCTTTGCCAATTCCACAAGAAGAGCTTAGCGAAAGGCTTCTTGAAGGGAAAGATGTAACTCTGTGAGATGAATTAACAGAACACAGAGCTGTTTCTCAGAAAGCTTCTTTCCAGTTTTGAACGGAAGATATTTCCTTTTTCACCATAGCCCTCTATGGGCTTCCAAATATCCCTTTGCCAATTCCACAAGAACAGCCTTAGCGAAAGGCTTCTTGAAGGGAAAGATGTAACTCTGTGAGATGAATTAACAGAACACAGAGCAGTTTCTCAGAAAGCTTCTTTCCAGTTTTGAACGGAAGATATTTCCTTTTTCACCATAGCCCTCTATGGGCTTCCAAATTTCCCTTTGCCAATTTCCCAAGAACAGCCTTAGCGAAAGGCTGCTTCAAGGGAAAGATGTAACTCTGTGAGATGAATTAACAGAACACAGAGCAGTTTCTCAGAAAGCTTCTTTCCAGTTTTGAACGGAAGATATTTCCTTTTTCACGATAGCCATCTATGGGCTTCCAAATATCCCTTTGCCAATTGCACAAGAACAGCCTTAGCGAAAGGCTTCTTGAAGGGAAAGATGTAACTCTGTGAGATGAATTAACAGAACACAAAGCAGTTTCTCAGAAAGCTTCTTTCCAGTTTTGAACGGAAGATATTTCCTTTTTCACCATAGCCCTCTATGGGCTTCCAAATATCCCTTTGCCAATTCCACAAGAACAGCCTTAGCGAAAGGCTTCTTGAAGGGAAAGATGTAACTCTGTGAGATGAATTAACAGAACACAGAGCAGTTTCTCAGAAAGCTTCTTTCCAGTTTTGAACGGAAGATATTTCCTTTTTCACCATAGCCCTCTATGGGCTTCCAAATATCCCTTTGCCAATTCCACAAGAACAGCCTTAGCGAAAGGCTTCTTGAAGGGAAAGATGTAACTCTGTGAGATGAATTAACAGAACACAGAGCAGTTTCTCAGAAAGCTTCTTTCCAGTTTTGAACGGAAGATATTTCCTTTTTCACCATAGCCCTCTATGGGTTTCCAAATATCCCTTTGCCAATTCCACAAGAACAGCCTTAGCGAAAGGCTTCTTGAAGAGAAAGATGTAACTCTGTGAGATGAATTAACAGAACACAGAGCAGTTTCTCAGAAAGCTTCTTTCCAGTTTTGAACGGAAGATATTTCCTTTTCCACCATAGCCCTCTATGGGCTTCCAAATATCCCTTTGCCAATTGCACAAGAACAGCCTTAGCGAAAGGCTTCTTCAAGACAAAGATGTAACTCTGTGAGATGAATTAACAGAACACAGAGCAGTTTCTCAGAAAGCTTCTTTCCAGTTTTGAACGGAAGATATTTCCTTTTTCACCATAGCCCTCTATGGGCTTCCAAATATCCCTTTGCCAATTCCACAAGAAGAGCTTAGCGAAAGGCTTCTTGAAGGGAAAGATGTAACTCTGTGAGATGAATTAACAGAACACAGAGCAGTTTCTCAGAAAGCTTCTTTCCAGTTTTGAACGGAAGATATTTCCTTTTTCACCATAGCCCTCTATGGGCTTCCAAATATCCCTTTGCCAATTCCACAAGAACAGCCTTAGCGAAAGGCTTCTTGAAGGGAAAGATGTAACTCTGTGAGATGAATTAACAGAACACAGAGCAGTTTCTCAGAAAGCTTCTTTCCAGTTTTGAACGGAAGATATTTCCTTTTTCACCATAGCCCTCTATGGGCTTCCAAATATCCCTTTGCCAATTTCCCAAGAACAGCCTTAGCGAAAGGCTGCTTCAAGGGAAAGATGTAACTCTGTGAGATGAATTAACAGAACACAGAGCAGTTTCTCAGAAAGCTTCTTTCCTGTTTTGAACGGAAGATATTTCCTTTTTCACCATAGCCCTCTATGGGCTTCCAGATATCCCTTTGCCAATTCCACAAGAACAGCCTTAGCGAAAGGCTTCTTGAAGGGAAAGATGTAACTCTGTGAGATGAATTAACAGAACACAGAGCAGTTTCTCAGAAAGCTTCTTTCCAGTTTTGAACGGAAGATATTTCCTTTTTCACCATAGCCCTCTATGGGCTTCCAAATATCCCTTTGCCAATTCCACAAGAACAGACTTAGCGAAAGGCTTCTTGAAGAGAAAGATGTAACTCTGTGAGATGAATTAACAGAACACAGAGCAGTTTCTCAGAAAGCTTCTTTCCAGTTTTGAACGGAAGACATTTCCTTTTTCACCATAGCCCTCTATGGGCTTCCAAATATCCCTTTGCCAATTCCACAAGAACAGCCTTATCGAAAGGCTTCTTGAAGGGAAAGATGTAACTCTGTGAGATGAATTAACAGAACACAGAGCAGTTTCTCAGAAAGCTTCTTTCCAGTTTTGAACGGAAGATATTTCCTTTTTCACCATAGCCCTCTATGGGCTTCCAAATATCCCTTTGCCAATTCCACAAGAACAGCCTTAGCGAAAGACTTCTTGAAGGGAAAGATGTAACTCTGTGAGATGAATTAACAGAACACAGAGCAGTTTCTCAGAAAGCTTCTTTCCAGTTTTGAAAGGAAGATATTTCCTTTTTCACCATAGCCCTCTATGGGCTTCCAAATATCCCTTTGCCAATTCCACAAGAACAGCCTTAGCGAAAGGCTTCTTGAAGGGAAAGATGTAACTCTGTGAGATGAATTAACAGAACACAGAGCAGTTTCTCAGAAAGCTTCTTTCCAGTTTTGAACGGAAGATATTTCCTTTTTCACGATAGCCCTCTATGGGCTTCCAAATATCCCTTTGCCAATTGCACAAGAACAGCCTTAGCGAAAGGCTTCTTGAAGGGAAAGATGTAACTCTGTGAGATGAATTAACAGAACACAGAGCAGTTTCTCAGAAAGCTTCTTTCCAGTTTTGAACGGAAGATATTTCCTTTTTCACCATAGCCCTCTATGGGCTTCCAAATATCCCTTTGCCAATTCCACAAGAACAGCCTTAGCGAAAGGCTTCTTGAAGGGAAAGATGTAACTCTGTGAGATGAATTAACAGAACACAGAGCAGTTTCTCAGAAAGCTTCTTTCCAGTTTTGAACGGAAGATATTTCCTTTTTCACCATAGCCCTCTATGGGCTTCCAAATATCCCTTTGCCAATTCCAGAAGAACAGACTTAGCGAAAGGCTTCTTGAAGGGAAAGATGTAACTATGTGAGATGAATTAACAGAACACAGAGCAGTTTCTCAGAAAGCTTCTTTCCAGTTTTGAACGGAAGATATTTCCTTTTTCACCATAGCCCTCTATGGGCTTCCAAATATCCCTTTGCCAATTCCACAAGAACAGCCTTAGCGAAAGGCTTCTTGAAGGGAAAGATGTAACTCTGTGAGATTAATTAACAGAACACAGAGCAGTTTCTCAGAAAGCTTCTTTCCAGTTTTGAACGGAAGATATTTCCTTTTTCACCATAGCCCTCTATGGGCTTCCAAATATCCCTTTGCCAATTCCACAAGAACAGCCTTAGCGAAACGCTTCTTCAAGGGAAAGATGTAATTCTGTGAGATGAATTAACAGAACACAGAGCAGTTTCTCAGAAAGCTTCTTTCCAGTTTTGAACGGAAGGTATTTCCTTTTTCACCATAGCCTTCTATGGGCTTCCAAATATCCCTTTGCCAATTCCACAAGAAGAGCCTTAGCGAAAGGCTTCTTGAAGGGAAAGATGTAACTCTGTGAGATGAATTAACAGAACACAGAACAGTTTCTCAGAAAGCTTCTTTCCAGTTTTGAACGGAAGATATTTCCTTTTTCACAATAGCCCTCTATGGGCTTCCAAATATCCCTTTGCCAGTTCCACAAGAACAGCCTTAGCGAAAGGCTTCTTGAAGGAAAAGATGTAACTCTGTGAGATGAATTAACAGAACACAGAGCAGTTCCTCAGAAAGCTTCTTTCCAGTTTTGAACGGAAGATATTTCCTTTTCACCATAGCCCTCTATGGGCTTCCAAATATCCCTTTGCCAATTCCACAAGAACAGCCTTAGCGAAAGGCTTCTTGAAGGGGAAGATGTAACTCTGTGAGATGAATTAACAGAACACAGAGCAGTTTCTCAGAAAGCTTCTTTCCAGTGTTGAACGGAAGATATTTCCTTTTTCACCATAGCCCTCTATGGGCTTCCAAATATCCCTTTGCCAATTCCACAAGAACAGCCTTAGCGAAAGGCATCTTGAAGGGAAAGATGTAACTCTGTGAGATGAATTAACAGAACACAGAGCAGTTTCTCAGAAAGCTTCTTTCCAGTTTTGAACGGAAGATATTTCCTTTTTCACCATAGCCCTTTATGGGCTTCCAAATATCCCTTTGCCAATTCCACAAGAACAGCCTTAGCGAAAGGCTTCTTGAAGGTAAAGATGTAACTCTGTGAGATGAATTAACAGAACACAGAGCAGTTTCTCAGAAAGCTTCTTTCCAGTTTTGAACGGAAGATATTTCCTTTTTCACCATAGCCCTCTATGGGCTTCCAAATATCCCTTTGCCAATTCCACAAGAACAGCCTTAGCGAAAGGCTTCTTGAAGGGAAAGATGTAACTCTGTGAGATGAATTAACAGAACACAGAGCAGTTTCTCAGAAAGCTTCTTTCCAGTTTTGAACGGAAGATATTTCCTTTTTCACCATAGCCCTCTATGGGCTTCCAAATATCCCTTTGCCAATTCCACAAGAACAGCCTTAGCGAAAGGCTTCTTGAAGGGGAAGATGTAACTCTGTGAGATGAATTAACAGAACACAGAGCGGTTTCTCAGAAAGCTTCTTTCCAGTTTTGAACGGAAGATATTTCCTTTTTCACCATAGCCCTCTATGGGCTTCCAAATATCCCTTTGCCAATTCCACAAGAACAGCCTTAGCGAAAGACTTCTTGAAGGGAAAGATGTATCTCTGTGAGATGAATTAACAGAACACAGAGCAGTTTCTCAGAAAGCTTCTTTCCAGTTTTGAAAGGAAGATATTTCCTTTTTCACCATAGCCCTCTATGGGCTTCCAAATATCCCTTTGCCAATTCCCCAAGAACAGCCTTAGCGAAAGGCTTCTTCAAGGGAAAGATGTAACTCTGTGAGATGAATTAACAGAACACAGAGCAGGTTCTCAGAAAGCTTCTTTCCAGTTTTGAACGGAAGATATTTCCTTTTTCACCATAGCCCTCTACGGGGTTCCAAATATCCCTTTGCCCATTCCCCAAGAACAGCCTTAGCGAAAGGCTTATTGAAGGGAAAGATGTAACACTGTGAGATGAATTAACAGAACACAGAGCAGTTTCTCAGAAAGCTTCTTTCCAGTTTTGAACGGAAGATATTTCCTTTTTCACCATAGCCCTGTATGGGCTTCAAAATATCCCTTTGCCAATTCCACAAGAACAGCCTTAGCGAAAGGCATCTTGAAGGGAAATATGTAACTCTGTGAGATGAATTAACAGAACACAGAGCAGTTTCTCAGAAAGCTTCTTTCCTGTTTTGAACGGAAGATATTTCCTTTTTCACCATAGCCCTCTATGGGCTTCCAAATATCCCTTTGCCAATTCCACAAGAACAGCCTTAGCGAAAGGCTTCTTGAAGGGAAAGATGTAACTCTGTGAGATGAATTAACAGAACACAGAGCAGTTTCTCAGAAAGCTTCTTTCCAGTTTTGAACGGAAGATATTTCCTTTTTCACGATAGCCCTCTATGGGCTTCCAAATATCCCTTTGCCAATTGCACAAGAACAGCCTTAGCGAAAGGCTTCTTGAAGGTAAAGATGTAACTCTGTGAGATGAATGAACAGAACACAGAGCAGTTTCTCAGAAAGCATCTTTCCAGTGTTGAACGGAAGATATTTCCTTTTTCACCATAGCCCTCTATGGGCTTCCAAATATCCCTTTGCCAATTCCACAAGAACAGCCTTAGCGAAAGGCTTCTTCAAGGGAAAGATGTAACTCTGTGAGATGAATTAACAGAACACAGAGCAGTTTCTCAGAAAGCTTCTTTCCAGTTTTGAACGGAAGATATTTCCTTTTTCACCATAGCCCTCTATGGGCTTCCAAATATCCCTTTGCCAATTCCAAAAGAACAGCCTTAGCGAAAGGCTTCTTGAAGGGGAAGATGTAACTCTGTGAGATGAATTAACAGAACACAGAGCAGTTTCTCAGAAATCTTCTTTCCAGTGTTGAACGGAAGATATTTCCTTTTTCACCATAGCCCTCTATGGGCTTCCAAATATCCCTTTGCCAATTCCACAAGAACAGCTTTAGCGAAACGCATCTTGAAGGGAAAGATGTAACTCTGTGAGATGAATTAACAGAACACAGAGCAGTTTCTCAGAAAGCTTCTTTCCAGTTTTGAACGGAAGATATTTCCTTTTTCACCATAGCCCTCTATGGGCTTCCAAATATCCCTTAGCCAATTCCACAAGAATAGCCTTAGCGAAAGGCTTCTTGAAGGGAAAGATGTAACTCTGTGAGATGAATTAACAGAACACAGAGCAGTTTCTCAGAAAGCTTCTTTCCAGTTTTGAACGGAAGATATTTCCTATTTCACCGTAGCCCTCTATGGGCTTCCAAATATCCCTTTGCCAATTCCCCAAGAACGGCCTTAGCGAAAGGCTTCTTGAAGGGAAAGATGTAACTCTGTGAGATGAATTAACAGAACACAGAGCAGTTCCTCAGAAAGCTTCTTTCCAGTTTTGAACGGAAGATATTTACTTTTTCACCATAGCCCTCTATGGGCTTCCAAATATCCCTTTGCCAATTCCACAAGAACAGCCTTAGCGAAAGGCTTCTTGAAGGGAAAGATGTAATTCTGTGAGATGAATTAACAGAACACAGAGCAGTTTCTCAGAAAGCTTCTTTCCAGTTTTGAACGGAAGATATTTCCTTTTTCACCATAGCCCTCTATGGGCTTCCAAATATCCCTTTGCCAATTCCACAAGAACAGCCTTAGCGAAAGGCTTCTTGAAGGGAAAGATGTAACTCTGTGAGATGAATTAACAGAACACAGAGCAGTTTCTCAGAAAGCTTCTTTCCAGTTTTGAACGGAAGATATTTCCTTTTTCACCATAGCCCTCTATGGGCTTCCAAATATCCCTTTGCCAATTCCACAAGAAGAGCCTTAGCGAAAGGCTTCTTGAAGGGAAAGATGTAACTCTGTGAGATGAATTAACAGAACACAGAGCAGTTTCTCAGAAAGCTTCTTTCCAGTTTTGAACGGAAGATATTTCCTTTTTCACCATAGCCCTCTACGGGCTTCCAAATATCCCTTTGCCCATTCCCCAAGAACAGCCTTAGCGAAAGGCTTCTTGAAGGGAAAGATGTAACTCTGTGAGATGAATTAACAGAACGCAGAGTAGTTTCTCAGAAAGCTTCTTTCCTGTTTTGAACGGAAGATATTTCCTTTTTCACCATAGCCCTCTATGGGCTTCCAAATATCCCTTTGCCAATTCCCCAAGAACGGCCTTAGCGAAAGGCTTCTTGAAGAGAAAGATGTAACTCTGTGAGATGAATTAACAGAACACAGAGCAGTTTCTCAGAAAGCTTCTTTCCAGTTTTGAACGGAAGATATTTCCTTTTCCACCATAGCCCTCTATGGGCTTCCAAATATCCCTTTGCCAATTGCACAAGAACAGCCTTAGCGAAAGGCTTCTTCAAGACAAAGATGTAACCCTGTGAGATGAATTAACAGAACACAGAGCAGTTTCTCAGAAAGCTTCTTTCCAGTTTTGAACGGAAGATATTTCCTTTTTCACCGTAGCCCTCTATGGGCTTCCAAATATCCCTTTGCCAATTCCACAAGAACAGCCTTAGCGAAAGGCTTCTTGAAGGGAAAGATGTAACTCTGTGAGATGAATTAACAGAACACAGAGCAGTTTCTCAGAAAGCTTCTTTCCAGTTTTGAACGGAAGATATTTCCTTTTTCACAATAGCCCTCTATGGGCTTCCAAATATCCCTTTGCCAATTCCACAAGAACAGCCTTAGCGAAAGGCATCTTGAAGGGAAAGATGTAACTCTGTTAGATGAATTAACAGAACACAGAGCAGTTTCTCAGAAAGCTTCTTTCCAGTTTTGAACGGAAGATATTTCCTTTTTCACCATAGCCCTCTATGGGCTTCCAAATATCCCTTTGCCAATTCCACAAGAACAGCCTTAGCGAAAGACTTCTTGAAGGAAAAGATGTAACTCTGTGAGATGAATTAACAGAACACAGAGCAGTTTCTCAGAAAGCTTCTTTCCAGTTTTGAACGGAAGATATTTCCTGTTTCACCATAGCCCTCCATAGGCTTCCAAATATACCTTTGCCAATTCCACAAGAAGAGCCTTAGCGAAAGGCTTCTTGAAGGGAAAGATGTAACTCTGTGAGATGAATTAACAGAACACAGAGCAGTTTCTCAGAAAGCTTCTTTCCAGTTTTGAACGGAAGATATTTCCTTTTTCACCATAGCCCTCTATGGGCTTCCAAATATCCCTTTGCCAATTCCACAAGAAGAGCCTTAGCGAAAGGCTTCTTGAAGGGAAAGATGTAACTCTGTGAGATGAATTAACAGAACACAGAGCAGTTTCTCAGAAAGCTTCTTTCCAGTTTTGAACGGAAGATATTTCCTTTTTCACCATAGCCCTCTATGGGCTTCCAAATATCCCTTTGCCAATTCCACAAGAACAGACTTAGCGAAAGGCTTCTTGAAGGGAAAGATGTAACTCTGTGAGATGAATTAACAGAACACAGAGCAGTTTCTCAGAAAGCTTCTTTCCAGTTTTGAACGGAAGATATTTCCTTTTTCACCATAGCCCTCTATGGGCTTCCAAATATCCCTTTGCCAATTTCCCAAGAACAGCCTTAGCGAAAGGCTGCTTCAAGGGAAAGATGTAACTCTGTGAGATGAATTAACAGAACACAGAGCAGTTTCTCAGAAAGCTTCTTTCCAGTTTTGAACGGAAGATATTTCCTTTTTCACGATAACCCTCTATGGGCTTCCAAATATCCCTTTGCCAATTGCACAAGAACAGCCTTAGCGAAAGGCTTCTTGAAGGGAAAGATGTAACTCTGTGAGATGAATTAACAGAACACAGAGCAGTTTCTCAGAAAGCTTCTTTCCAGTTTTGAACGGAAGATATTTCCTTTTTCACCATAGCCCTCTATGGGCTTCCAAATATCCCTTTGCCAATTCCACAAGAACAGCCTTAGCGAAAGGCTTCTTCAAGACAAAGATGTAACTCTGTGAGATGAATTAACAGAACACAGAGCAGTTTCTCAGAAAGCTTCTTTCCAGTTTTGAACGGAAGATAATTCCTTTTTCACCATAGCCCTCTATGGGCTTCCAAATATCCCTTTGCCAATTCCAATTCCACAAGAACAGCCTTAGCGAAAGGCTTCTTGAAGGGAAATATGTAACTCGGTGAGATGAATTAACAGAACACAGAGCAGTTTCTCAGAAAGCTTCTTTCCAGTTTTGAACGGAAGATATTTCCTTTTTCACCATAGCCCTCTACGGGCTTCCAAATATCCCTTTGCCCATTCCCCAAGAACAGCCTTAGCGAAAGGCTTCTTGAAGGGAAAGATGTAACTCTGTGAGATGAATTAAGAGAACGCAGAGCCGTTTCTCAGAAAGCTTCTTTCCTGTTTTGAACGGAAGATATTTCCTTTTTCACCATAGCCCTCTATGGGCTTCCAAATATCCCTTTGCCAATTCCACAAGAACAGACTTAGCGAAAGGCTTCTTGAAGGGAAAGATGTAACTCTGTAAGATGAATTAACAGAACACAGAGCAGTTTCTCAGAAAACTTCTTTCCAGTTTTGAACGGAAGATATTTCCTTTTTCACCATAGCCCTCTATGGGCTTCCAAATATTCCTATGCCAATTCCACAAGAACAGCCTTAGCGAAAGGCTTCTTGAAGGGAAAGATGTAACTCTGTGAGATGAATTAACAGAACACAGAGCAATTTCTCAGAAAGCTTCTTTCCAGTTTTGAACGGAAGACATTTCCTTTTTCACCATAGCCTTCTATGGGCTTCCAAATATCCCTTTGCCAATTCCACAAGAACAGCCTTAGCGAAAGGCTTCTTCAAGGGAAAGATGTAACTCTGTGAGATGAATTAACAGAACACAGAGCGGTTTCTCAGAAAGCTTCCTTCCAGTTTTGAACGGAAGATATTTCCTTTTTCACCATAGCCCTCTATGGGCTTCCAAATATCCCTTTGCCAATTCCACAAGAACAGCCTTAGCGAAAGGCTTCTTGAAGGGAAAGATGTAACTCTGTGAGATGAATTAACAGAACACAGAGCAGTTTCTCAGAAAGCTTCTTTCCAGTTTTGAACCGAAGATATTTCCTTTTTCACCATAGCCCTCTATGGGCTTCCAAATATCCCTTTGCCAATTCCACAAGAACAGCCTTAGCGAAAGGCTTCTTGAAGGGAAAGATGTAACTCTGTGAGATGAATTAACAGAACACAGAGCAGTTTCTCAGAAAGCTTCTTTCCAGTTTTGAACGGAAGATATTTCCTTTTTCACCATAGCCCTCTATGGGCTTCCAAATATCCCTTTGCCAATTCCAAAAGAACAGCCTTAGCGAAAGGCTTCTTGAAGGGGAAGATGTAACTCTGTGAGATGAATTAACAGAACACAGAGCAGTTTCTCAGAAATCTTCTTTCCAGTGTTGAACGGAAGATATTTCCTTTTTCACCATAGCCCTCTATGGGCTTCCAAATATCCCTTTGCCAATTCCACAAGAACAGCTTAACGAAACGCATCTTGAAGGGAAAGATGTAACTCTGTGAGATGAATTAACAGAACACAGAGCAGTTTCTCAGAAAGCTTCTTTCCAGTTTTGAACGGAAGATATTTCCTTTTTCACCATAGCCCTCTATGGGCTTCCAAATATCCCTTAGCCAATTCCACAAGAATAGCCTTAGCGAAAGGCTTCTTGAAGGGAAAGATGTAACTCTGTGAGATGAATTAACAGAACACAGAGCAGTTTCTCAGAAAGCTTCTTTCCAGTTTTGAACGGAAGATATTTCCTATTTCACCGTTGCCCTCTATAGGCTTCCAAATATCCCTTTGCCAATTCCCCAAGAACAGCCTTAGCGAAAGGCTTCTTGAAGGGAAAGTTGTAACTCTGTGAGATGAATTAACAGAACACAGAGCAGTTCCTCAGAAAGCTTCTTTCCAGTTTTGAACGGAAGATATTTCCTTTTTCACCATAGCCCTCTATGGGCTTCCAAATATCCCTTTGCCAATTCCACAAGAACAGACTTAACGAAAGGCTTCCTGAAGGGAATGATGTAATTCTGTGAGATGAATTAACAGAACACAGAGCAGTTTCTCAGAAAGCTTCTTTCCAGTTTTGAACGGAAGATATTTCCTTTTTCACCATAGCCCTCTATGGGCTTCCAAATATCCCTTTGCCAATTCCACAAGAACAGCCTTAGCGAAAGGCTTCTTGAAGGGAAAGATGTAACTCTGTGAGATGAATTAACAGAACGCAGAGCAGTTTCTCAGAAAGCTTCTTTCCAGTTTTGAACGGAAGATATTTCCTTTTTCACCATAGCCCTCTACGGGCTTCCAAATATCCCTTTGCCCATTCCCCAAGAACAGCCTTAGCGAAAGGCTTCTTGAAGGGAAAGATGTAACTCTGTGAGATGAATTAACAGAACGCAGAGTAGTTTCTCAGAAAGCTTCTTTCCTGTTTTGAACGGAAGATATTTCCTTTTTCACCATAGCCCTCTATGGGCTTCCAAATATCCCTTTGCCAATTCCCCAAGAACGGCCTTAGCGAAAGGCTTCTTGAAGGGAAAGATGTAACTCTGTGAGATGAATTAACAGAACACAGAGCAGTTTCTCAGAAAGCTTCTTTCCAGTTTTGAACGGAAGATATTTCCTTTTCCACCATAGCCCTCTATGGGCTTCCAAATATCCCTTTGCCAATTGCACAAGAACAGCCTTAGCGAAAGGCTTCTTCAAGACAAAGATGTAACTCTGTGAGATGAATTAACAGAACACAGAGCAGTTTCTCAGAAAGCTTCTTTCCAGTTTTGAACGGAAGATATTTCCTTTTTCACCATAGCCCTCTATGGGCTTCCAAATATCCCTTTGCCAATTCCACAAGAACAGCCTTAGCGAAAGGCTTCTTGAAGGGAAAGATGTAACTCTGTGAGATGAATTAACAGAACACAGAGCAGTTTCTCAGAAAGCTTCTTTCCTGTTTTGAACGGAAGATATTTCCTTTTTCACCATAGCCCTCTATGGGCTTCCAAATATCCCTTTGCCAATTCCACAAGAACAGCCTTAGCGAAAGGCTTCTCGAAGGGAAAGATGTAACTCAGTGAGATGAATTAACAGAACACAGAGCAGTTTCTCAGAAAGCTTCTTTCCAGTTTTGAACGGAAGATATTTCCTTTTTCACCATAGCCCTCTATGGGCTTCCAAATATCCCTTTGCCAATTCCACAAGAACAGCCTTAGCGAAAGGAATCTTGAAGGGAAAGATGTAACTTTGTTAGATGAATTAACAGAACACAGAGCAGTTTCTCAGAAAGCTTCTTTCCAGTTTTGAACGGAAGATATTTCCTTTTTCACCATAGCCCTCTATGGGCTTCCAAATATCCCTTTGCCAATTCCACAAGAACCGCCTTAGCGAAAGGCTTCTTGAAGGAAAAGATGTAACTCTGTGAGATGAATTAACAGAACACAGAGCAGTTTCTCAGAAAGCTTCTTTCCAGTTTTGAACGGAAGATATTTCCTGTTTCACCATAGCCCTCCATAGGCTTCCAAATATACCTTTGCCAATTCCACAAGAAGAGCCTTAGCGAAAGGCTTCTTGAAGGGAAAGATGTAACTCTGTGAGATGAATTAACAGAACACAGAGCAGTTTCTCAGAAAGCTTCTTTCCAGTTTTGAACGGAAGATATTTCCTTTTTCACCATAGCCCTCTATGGGCTTCCAAATATCCCTTTGCCAATTCCACAAGAAGAGCCTTAGCGAAAGGCTTCTTGAAGGGAAAGATGTAACTCTGTGAGATGAATTAACAGAACACAGAGCAGTTTCTCAGAAAGCTTCTTTCCAGTTTTGAACGGAAGATATTTCCTTTTTCACCATAGCCCTCCATGGGCTTCCAAATATCCCTTTGCCAATTGCACAAGAACAGCCTTAGCGAAAGGCTTCTTGAAGGGAAAGATGTAACTCTGTGAGATGAATTAACAGAACACAGAGCAGTTTCTCAGAAAGCTTCTTTCCAGTTTTGAACGGAAGATATTTCCTTTTTCACCATAGCCCTCTATGGGCTTCCAAATATCCCTTTACCAATTCCACAAGAACAGCCTTAGTGAAAGGCTGCTTCAAGGGAAAGATGTAACTCTGTGAGATGAATTAACAGAACACAGAGCAGTTTCTCAGAAAGTTTCTTTCCTGTTTTGAACGGAAGATATTTCCTTTTTCACCATAGCCCTCTATGGGCTTCCAAATATCCCTTTGCCAATTCCACAAGAACAGCCTTAGCGAAAGGCTTCTTGAAGGGAAAGATGTAACTCTGTGAGATGAATTAACAGAACACAGAGCAGTTTCTCAGAAAGCTTCTTTCCAGTTTTGAACGGAAGATATTTCCTTTTTCACCATAGCCCTCTATGGGCTTCCAAATATCCCTTTGCCAATTCCACAAGAAGAGCTTAGCGAAAGGCTTCTTGAAGGGAAAGATGTAACTCTGTGAGATGAATTAACAGAACACAGAGCAGTTTCTCAGAAAGCTTCTTTCCAGTTTTGAACGGAAGATATTTCCTTTTTCACCATAGCCCTCTATGGGCTTCCAAATATCCCTTTGCCAATTCCACAAGAACAGCCTTAGCGAAAGGCTTCTTGAAGGGAAAGATGTAACTCTGTGAGATGAATTAACAGAACACAGAGCAGTTTCTCAGAAAGCTTCTTTCCAGTTTTGAACGGAAGATATTTCCTTTTTCACCATAGCCCTCTATGGGCTTCCAAATATCCCTTTGCCAATTTCCCAAGAACAGCCTTAGCGAAAGGCTGCTTCAAGGGAAAGATGTAACTCTGTGAGATGAATTAACAGAACACAGAGCAGTTTCTCAGAAAGCTTCTTTCCAGTTTTGAACGGAAGATATTTCCTTTTTCACGATAGCCATCTATGGGCTTCCAAATATCCCTTTGCCAATTCCCCAAGAACAGCCTTAGCGAAAGGCTTCTTGAAGGGAAAGATGTAACTCTGTGAGATGAATTAACAGAACACAGAGCAGTTTCTCAGAAAGCTTCTTTCCAGTTTTGAACGGAAGATATTTCCTTTTTCACCATAGCCCTCTATGGGCTTCCAAATATCCCTTTGCCAATTCCACAAGAACAGACTTAGCGAAAGGCTTCTTGAAGGGAAAGATGTAACTCTGTGAGATGAATTAACAGAACACAGAGCAGTTTCTCACAAAGCTTCTTTCCAGTTTTGAACGGAAGACATTTCCTTTTTCACCATAGTCCTCTATGGGCTTCCAAATATCCCTTTGCCAATTCCACAAGAACAGCCTTATCGAAAGGCTTCTTGAAGGGAAAGATGTAACTCTGTGAGATGAATTAACAGAACACAGAGCAGTTTCTCAGAAAGCTTCTTTCCAGTTTTGAAAGGAAGATATTTCCTTTTTCACCATAGCCCTCTATGGGCTTCCAAATATCCCTTTCCAATTCCACAAGAACAGCCTTAGCGAAAGGCTTCTTGAAGGGAAAGATGTAACTCTGTGAGATGAATTAACAGAACACAGAGCAGTTTCTCAGAAAGCTTCTTTCCAGTTTTGAACGGAAGATATTTCCTTTTTCACGATAGCCCTCTATGGGCTTCCAAATATCCCTTTGCCAATTGCACAAGAACAGCCTTAGCGAAAGGCTTCTTGAAGTTAAAGATGTAACTCTGTGAGATGAATTAACAGAACACAGAGCAGTTTCTCAGAAAGCTTCTTTCCAGTTTTGAACGGAAGATATTTCCTTTTTCACCATAGCCCTCTATGGGCTTCCAAATATCCCTTTGCCAATTCCACAAGAACAGCCTTAGCGAAAGGCTTCTTGAAGGGAAAGATGTAACTCTGTGAGATGAATTAACAGAACACAGAGCAGTTTCTCAGAAAGCTTCTTTACAGTTTTGAACGGAAGATATTTCCTTTTTCACCATAGCCCTCTATGGGCTTCCAAATATCCCTTTGCCAATTCCACAAGAAGAGCTTAGCGAAAGGCTTCTTGAAGGGAAAGATGTAACTCTGTGAGATGAATTAACAGAACACAGAGCTGTTTCTCAGAAAGCTTCTTTCCAGTTTTGAACGGAAGATATTTCCTTTTTCACCATAGCCCTCTATGGGCTTCCAAATATCCCTTTGCCAATTCCACAAGAACAGCCTTAGCGAAAGGCTTCTTGAAGGGAAAGATGTAACTCTGTGAGATGAATTAACAGAACACAGAGCAGTTTCTCAGAAAGCTTCTTTCCAGTTTTGAACGGAAGATATTTCCTTTTTCACCATAGCCCTCTATGGGCTTCCAAATATCCCTTTGCCAATTTCCCAAGAACAGCCTTAGCGAAAGGCTGCTTCAAGGGAAAGATGTAACTCTGTGAGATGAATTAACAGAACACAGAGCAGTTTCTCAGAAAGCTTCTTTCCAGTTTTGAACGGAAGATATTTCCTTTTTCACGATAGCCATCTATGGGCTTCCAAATATCCCTTTGCCAATTGCACAAGAACAGCCTTAGCGAAAGGCTTCTTGAAGGGAAAGATGTAACTCTGTGAGATGAATTAACAGAACACAAAGCAGTTTCTCAGAAAGCTTCTTTCCAGTTTTGAACGGAAGATATTTCCTTTTTCACCATAGCCCTCTATGGGCTTCCAAATATCCCTTTGCCAATTCCACAAGAACAGCCTTAGCGAAAGGCTTCTTGAAGGGAAAGATGTAACTCTGTGAGATGAATTAACAGAACACAGAGCAGTTTCTCAGAAAGCTTCTTTCCAGTTTTGAACGGAAGATATTTCCTTTTTCACCATAGCCCTCTATGGGCTTCCAAATATCCCTTTGCCAATTCCACAAGAACAGCCTTAGCGAAAGGCTTCTTGAAGGGAAAGATGTAACTCTGTGAGATGAATTAACAGAACACAGAGCAGTTTCTCAGAAAGCTTCTTTCCAGTTTTGAACGGAAGATATTTCCTTTTTCACCATAGCCCTCTATGGGCTTCCAAATATCCCTTTGCCAATTCCACAAGAACAGCCTTAGCGAAAGGCTTCTTGAAGAGAAAGATGTAACTCTGTGAGATGAATTAACAGAACACAGAGCAGTTTCTCAGAAAGCTTCTTTCCAGTTTTGAACGGAAGATATTTCCTTTTTCACCATAGCCCTCTATGGGCTTCCAAATATCCCTTTGCCAATTCCACAAGAACAGCCTTAGCGAAAGGCTTCTTGAAGGGAAAGATGTAACTCTGTGAGATGAATTAACAGAACACAGAGCAGTTTCGCAGAAAGCTTCTTTCCAGTTTTGAACGGAAGATATTTCCTTTTTCACCATAGCCCTCTAGGGGCTTACAAATATCCCTTTGCCCATTCCCCAAGAACAGCCTTAGCGAAAGGCTTCTTGAAGGGAAAGATGTAACTCTGTGAGATGAATTAACAGAACGCAGAGTAGTTTCTCAGAAAGCTTCTTTCCTGTTTTGAACGGAAGATATTTCCTTTTTCACCGTAGCCCTCTATGGGCTTCCAAATATCCCTTTGCCAATTCCACAAGAACAGCCTTAGCGAAAGGCTTCTTGAAGGGAAAGATGTAACTCTGTGAGATGAATTAACAGAACACAGAGGAGTTTCTCAGAAAGCTTCTTTCCTGTTTTGAACGGAAGATATTTCCTTTTTCACCATAGCCCTCTATGGGCTTCCAAATATCCCTTTGCCAATTCCACAAGAACAGCCTTAGCGAAAGGCTTCTTGAAGGGAAAGATGTAACTCTGTGAGATGAATTAACAGAACACAGAGCAGTTTCTCAGAAAGCTTCTTTCCAGTTTTGAACGGAAGATATTTCCTTTTTCACCATAGCCCTCTATGGGCTTCCAAATATCCCTTTGCCAATTCCACAAGAAGAGCTTAGCGAAAGGCTTCTTGAAGGGAAAGATGTAACTCTGTGAGATGAATTAACAGAACACAGAGCAGTTTCTCAGAAAGCTTCTTTCCAGTTTTGAACGGAAGATATTTCCTTTTTCACCATAGCCCTCTATGGGCTTCCCAATATCCCTTTGCCAATTCCACAAGAACAGCCTTAGCGAAAGGCTTCTTGAAGGGAAAGATGTAACTCTGTGAGATGAATTAACAGAACACAGAGCAGTTTCTCAGAAAGCTTCTTTCCAGTTTTGAACGGAAGATATTTCCTTTTTCACCATAGCCCTCTATGGGCTTCCAAATATCCCTTTGCCAATTTCCCAAGAACAGCCTTAGCGAAAGGCTGCTTCAAGGGAAAGATGTAACTCTGTGAGATGAATTAACAGAACACAGAGCAGTTTCTCAGAAAGCTTCTTTCCTGTTTTGAACGGAAGATATTTCCTTTTTCACCATAGCCCTCTATGGGCTTCCAGATATCCCTTTGCCAATTCCACAAGAACAGCCTTAGCGAAAGGCTTCTTGAAGGGAAAGATGTAACTCTGTGAGATGAATTAACAGAACACAGAGCAGTTTCTCAGAAAGCTTCTTTCCAGTTTTGAACGGAAGATATTTCCTTTTTCACCATAGCCCTCTATGGGCTTCCAAATATCCCTTTGCCAATTCCACAAGAACAGCCTTAGCGAAAGGCTTCTTGAAGAGAAAGATGTAACTCTGTGAGATGAATTAACAGAACACAGAGCAGTTTCTCAGAAAGCTTCTTTCCAGTTTTGAACGGAAGATATTTCCTTTTTCACCATAGCCCTCTATGGGCTTCCAAATATCCCTTTGCCAATTCCACAAGAACAGCCTTAGCGAAAGGCTTCTTGAAGGGAAAGATGTAACTCTGTGAGATGAATTAACAGAACACAGAGCAGTTTCTCAGAAAGCTTCTTTCCAGTTTTGAACGGAAGATATTTCCTTTTTCACCATAGCCCTCTAGGGGCTTACAAATATCCCTTTGCCCATTCCCCAAGAACAGCCTTAGCGAAAGGCTTCTTGAAGGGAAAGATGTAACTCTGTGAGATGAATTAACAGAACGCAGAGTAGTTTCTCAGAAAGCTTCTTTCCTGTTTTGAACGGAAGATATTTCCTTTTTCACCGTAGCCCTCTATGGGCTTCCAAATATCCCTTTGCCAATTCCACAAGAACAGCCTTAGCGAAAGGCTTCTTGAAGGGAAAGATGTAACTCTGTGAGATGAATTAACAGAACACAGAGGAGTTTCTCAGAAAGCTTCTTTCCTGTTTTGAACGGAAGATATTTCCTTTTTCACCATAGCCCTCTATGGGCTTCCAAATATCCCTTTGCCAATTCCACAAGAACAGCCTTAGCGAAAGGCTTCTTGAAGGGAAAGATGTAACTCTGTGAGATGAATTAACAGAACACAGAGCAGTTTCTCAGAAAGCTTCTTTCCAGTTTTGAACGGAAGATATTTCCTTTTTCACCATAGCCCTCTATGGGCTTCCAAATATCCCTTTGCCAATTCCACAAGAAGAGCTTAGCGAAAGGCTTCTTGAAGGGAAAGATGTAACTCTGTGAGATGAATTAACAGAACACAGAGCAGTTTCTCAGAAAGCTTCTTTCCAGTTTTGAACGGAAGATATTTCCTTTTTCACCATAGCCCTCTATGGGCTTCCCAATATCCCTTTGCCAATTCCACAAGAACAGCCTTAGCGAAAGGCTTCTTGAAGGGAAAGATGTAACTCTGTGAGATGAATTAACAGAACACAGAGCAGTTTCTCAGAAAGCTTCTTTCCAGTTTTGAACGGAAGATATTTCCTTTTTCACCATAGCCCTCTATGGGCTTCCAAATATCCCTTTGCCAATTTCCCAAGAACAGCCTTAGCGAAAGGCTGCTTCAAGGGAAAGATGTAACTCTGTGAGATGAATTAACAGAACACAGAGCAGTTTCTCAGAAAGCTTCTTTCCTGTTTTGAACGGAAGATATTTCCTTTTTCACCATAGCCCTCTATGGGCTTCCAGATATCCCTTTGCCAATTCCACAAGAACAGCCTTAGCGAAAGGCTTCTTGAAGGGAAAGATGTAACTCTGTGAGATGAATTAACAGAACACAGAGCAGTTTCTCAGAAAGCTTCTTTCCAGTTTTGAACGGAAGATATTTCCTTTTTCACCATAGCCCTCTATGGGCTTCCAAATATCCCTTTGCCAATTCCACAAGAACAGACTTAGCGAAAGGCTTCTTGAAGAGAAAGATGTAACTCTGTGAGATGAATTAACAGAACACAGAGCAGTTTCTCAGAAAGCTTCTTTCCAGTTTTGAACGGAAGACATTTCCTTTTTCACCATAGCCCTCTATGGGCTTCCAAATATCCCTTTGCCAATTCCACAAGAACAGCCTTATCGAAAGGCTTCTTGAAGGGAAAGATGTAACTCTGTGAGATGAATTAACAGAACACAGAGCAGTTTCTCAGAAAGCTTCTTTCCAGTTTTGAACGGAAGATATTTCCTTTTTCACCATAGCCCTCTATGGGCTTCCAAATATCCCTTTGCCAATTCCACAAGAACAGCCTTAGCGAAAGACTTCTTGAAGGGAAAGATGTAACTCTGTGAGATGAATTAACAGAACACAGAGCAGTTTCTCAGAAAGCTTCTTTCCAGTTTTGAAAGGAAGATATTTCCTTTTTCACCATAGCCCTCTATGGGCTTCCAAATATCCCTTTGCCAATTCCACAAGAACAGCCTTAGCGAAAGGCTTCTTGAAGGGAAAGATGTAACTCTGTGAGATGAATTAACAGAACACAGAGCAGTTTCTCAGAAAGCTTCTTTCCAGTTTTGAACGGAAGATATTTCCTTTTTCACGATAGCCCTCTATGGGCTTCCAAATATCCCTTTGCCAATTGCACAAGAACAGCCTTAGCGAAAGGCTTCTTGAAGGGAAAGATGTAACTCTGTGAGATGAATTAACAGAACACAGAGCAGTTTCTCAGAAAGCTTCTTTCCAGTTTTGAACGGAAGATATTTCCTTTTTCACCATAGCCCTCTATGGGCTTCCAAATATCCCTTTGCCAATTCCACAAGAACAGCCTTAGCGAAAGGCTTCTTGAAGGGAAAGATGTAACTCTGTGAGATGAATTAACAGAACACAGAGCAGTTTCTCAGAAAGCTTCTTTACAGTTTTGAACGGAAGATATTTCCTTTTTCACCATAGCCCTCTATGGGCTTCCAAATATCCCTTTGCCAATTCCAGAAGAACAGACTTAGCGAAAGGCTTCTTGAAGGGAAAGATGTAACTATGTGAGATGAATTAACAGAACACAGAGCAGTTTCTCAGAAAGCTTCTTTCCAGTTTTGAACGGAAGATATTTCCTTTTTCACCATAGCCCTCTATGGGCTTCCAAATATCCCTTTGCCAATTCCACAAGAACAGCCTTAGCGAAAGGCTTCTTGAAGGGAAAGATGTAACTCTGTGAGATGAATTAACAGAACACAGAGCAGTTTCTCAGAAAGCTTCTTTCCAGTTTTGAACGGAAGATATTTCCTTTTTCACCATAGCCCTCTATGGGCTTCCAAATATCCCTTTGCCAATTCCACAAGAACAGCCTTAGCGAAAGGCTTCTTGAAGGGGAAGATGTAACTCTGTGAGATGAATTAACAGAACACAGAGCGGTTTCTCAGAAAGCTTCTTTCCAGTTTTGAACGGAAGATATTTCCTTTTTCACCATAGCCCTCTATGGGCTTCCAAATATCCCTTTGCCAATTCCACAAGAACAGCCTTAGCGAAAGACTTCTTGAAGGGAAAGATGTATCTCTGTGAGATGAATTAACAGAACACAGAGCAGTTTCTCAGAAAGCTTCTTTCCAGTTTTGAAAGGAAGATATTTCCTTTTTCACCATAGCCCTCTATGGGCTTCCAAATATCCCTTTGCCAATTCCCCAAGAACAGCCTTAGCGAAAGGCTTCTTCAAGGGAAAGATGTAACTCTGTGAGATGAATTAACAGAACACAGAGCAGGTTCTCAGAAAGCTTCTTTCCAGTTTTGAACGGAAGATATTTCCTTTTTCACCATAGCCCTCTACGGGGTTCCAAATATCCCTTTGCCCATTCCCCAAGAACAGCCTTAGCGAAAGGCTTCTTGAAGGTAAAGATGTAACTCTGTGAGATGAATGAACAGAACACAGAGCAGTTTCTCAGAAAGCATCTTTCCAGTGTTGAACGGAAGATATTTCCTTTTTCACCATAGCCCTCTATGGGCTTCCAAATATCCCTTTGCCAATTCCACAAGAACAGCCTTAGCGAAAGGCTTCTTCAAGGGAAAGATGTAACTCTGTGAGATGAATTAACCGAACACAGAGCAGTTTCTCAGAAAGCTTCTTTCCAGTTTTGAACGGAAGATATTTCCTTTTTCACCATAGCCCTCTATGGGCTTCCAAATATCCCTTTGCCAATTCCAAAAGAACAGCCTTAGCGAAAGGCTTCTTGAAGGGGAAGATGTAACTCTGTGAGATGAATTAACAGAACACAGAGCAGTTTCTCAGAAATCTTCTTTCCAGTGTTGAACGGAAGATATTTCCTTTTTCACCATAGCCCTCTATGGGCTTCCAAATATCCCTTTGCCAATTCCACAAGAACAGCTTTAGCGAAACGCATCTTGAAGGGAAAGATGTAACTCTGTGAGATGAATTAACAGAACACAGAGCAGTTTCTCAGAAAGCTTCTTTCCAGTTTTGAACGGAAGATATTTCCTTTTTCACCATAGCCCTCTATGGGCTTCCAAATATCCCTTAGCCAATTCCACAAGAATAGCCTTAGCGAAAGGCTTCTTGAAGGGAAAGATGTAACTCTGTGAGATGAATTAACAGAACACAGAGCAGTTTCTCAGAAAGCTTCTTTCCAGTTTTGAACGGAAGATATTTCCTATTTCACCGTAGCCCTCTATGGGCTTCCAAATATCCCTTTGCCAATTCCCCAAGAACGGCCTTAGCGAAAGGCTTCTTGAAGGGAAAGATGTAACTCTGTGAGATGAATTAACAGAACACAGAGCAGTTCCTCAGAAAGCTTCTTTCCAGTTTTGAACGGAAGATATTTACTTTTTCACCATAGCCCTCTATGGGCTTCCAAATATCCCTTTGCCAATTCCACAAGAACAGACTTAGCGAAAGGCTTCCTGAAGGGAATGATGTAATTCTGTGAGATGAATTAACAGAACACAGAGCAGTTTCTCAGAAAGCTTCTTTCCAGTTTTGAACGGAAGATATTTCCTTTTTCACCATAGCCCTCTATGGGCTTCCAAATATCCCTTTGCCAATTCCACAAGAACAGCCTTAGCGAAAGGCTTCTTGAAGGGAAAGATGTAACTCTGTGAGATGAATTAACAGAACACAGAGCAGTTTCTCAGAAAGCTTCTTTCCAGTTTTGAACGGAAGATATTTCCTTTTTCACCATAGCCCTCTATGGGCTTCCAAATATCCCTTTGCCAATTCCACAAGAACAGCCTTAGCGAAAGGCTTCTTGAAGGGAAAGATGTAACTCTGTGAGATGAATTAACAGAACACAGAGCAGTTTCTCAGAAAGCTTCTTTCCAGTTTTGAAGGGAAGATATTTCCTTTTTCACCATAGCCCTCTACGGGCTTCCAAATATCCCTTTGCCCATTCCCCAAGAACAGCCTTAGCGAAAGGCTTCTTGAAGGGAAAGATGTAACTCTGTGAGATGAATTAACAGAACGCAGAGTAGTTTCTCAGAAAGCTTCTTTCCTGTTTTGAACGGAAGATATTTCCTTTTTCACCATAGCCCTCTATGGGCTTCCAAATATCCCTTTGCCAATTCCCCAAGAACGGCCTTAGCGAAAGGCTTCTTGAAGAGAAAGATGTAACTCTGTGAGATGAATTAACAGAACACAGAGCAGTTTCTCAGAAAGCTTCTTTCCAGTTTTGAACGGAAGATATTTCCTTTTCCACCATAGCCCTCTATGGGCTTCCAAATATCCCTTTGCCAATTGCACAAGAACAGCCTTAGCGAAAGGCTTCTTCAAGACAAAGATGTAACCCTGTGAGATGAATTAACAGAACACAGAGCAGTTTCTCAGAAAGCTTCTTTCCAGTTTTGAACGGAAGATATTTCCTTTTTCACCATAGCCCTCTATGGGCTTCCAAATATCCCTTTGCCAATTCCACAAGAACAGCCTTAGCGAAAGGCTTCTTGAAGGGAAAGATGTAACTCTGTGAGATGAATTAACAGAACACAGAGCAGTTTCTCAGAAAGCTTCTTTCCAGTTTTGAACGGAAGATATTTCCTTTTTCACAATAGCCCTCTATGGGCTTCCAAATATCCCTTTGCCAATTCCACAAGAACAGCCTTAGCGAAAGGCATCTTGAAGGGAAAGATGTAACTCTGTTAGATGAATTAACAGAACACAGAGCAGTTTCTCAGAAAGCTTCTTTCCAGTTTTGAACGGAAGATATTTCCTTTTTCACCATAGCCCTCTATGGGCTTCCAAATATCCCTTTGCCAATTCCACAAGAACAGCCTTAGCGAAAGACTTCTTGAAGGAAAAGATGTAACTCTGTGAGATGAATTAACAGAACACAGAGCAGTTTCTCAGAAACCTTCTTTCCAGTTTTGAACGGAAGATATTTCCTGTTTCACCATAGCCCTCCATAGGCTTCCAAATATACCTTTGCCAATTCCACAAGAAGAGCCTTAGCGAAAGGCTTCTTGAAGGGAAAGATGTAACTCTGTGAGATGAATTAACAGAACACAGAGCAGTTTCTCAGAAAGCTTCTTTCCAGTTTTGAACGGAAGATATTTCCTTTTTCACCATAGCCCTCTATGGGCTTCCAAATATCCCTTTGCCAATTCCACAAGAAGAGCCTTAGCGAAAGGCTTCTTGAAGGGAAAGATGTAACTCTGTGAGATGAATTAACAGAACACAGAGCAGTTTCTCAGAAAGCTTCTTTCCAGTTTTGAACGGAAGATATTTCCTTTTTCACCATAGCCCTCTATGGGCTTCCAAATATCCCTTTGCCAATTCCACAAGAACAGACTTAGCGAAAGGCTTCTTGAAGGGAAAGATGTAACTCTGTGAGATGAATTAACAGAACACAGAGCAGTTTCTCAGAAAGCTTCTTTCCAGTTTTGAACGGAAGATATTTCCTTTTTCACCATAGCCCTCTATGGGCTTCCAAATATCCCTTTGCCAATTTCCCAAGAACAGCCTTAGCGAAAGGCTGCTTCAAGGGAAAGATGTAACTCTGTGAGATGAATTAACAGAACACAGAGCAGTTTCTCAGAAAGCTTCTTTCCAGTTTTGAACGGAAGATATTTCCTTTTTCACGATAACCCTCTATGGGCTTCCAAATATCCCTTTGCCAATTGCACAAGAACAGCCTTAGCGAAAGGCTTCTTGAAGGGAAAGATGTAACTCTGTGAGATGAATTAACAGAACACAGAGCAGTTTCTCAGAAAGCTTCTTTCCAGTTTTGAACGGAAGATATTTCCTTTTTCACCATAGCCCTCTATGGGCTTCCAAATATCCCTTTGCCAATTCCACAAGAACAGCCTTAGCGAAAGGCTTCTTCAAGACAAAGATGTAACTCTGTGAGATGAATTAACAGAACACAGAGCAGTTTCTCAGAAAGCTTCTTTCCAGTTTTGAACGGAAGATAATTCCTTTTTCACCATAGCCCTCTATGGGCTTCCAAATATCCCTTTGCCAATTCCAATTCCACAAGAACAGCCTTAGCGAAAGGCTTCTTGAAGGGAAATATGTAACTCGGTGAGATGAATTAACAGAACACAGAGCAGTTTCTCAGAAAGCTTCTTTCCAGTTTTGAACGGAAGATATTTCCTTTTTCACCATAGCCCTCTACGGGCTTCCAAATATCCCTTTGCCCATTCCCCAAGAACAGCCTTAGCGAAAGGCTTCTTGAAGGGAAAGATGTAACTCTGTGAGATGAATTAAGAGAACGCAGAGCAGTTTCTCAGAAAGCTTCTTTCCTGTTTTGAACGGAAGATATTTCCTTTTTCACCATAGCCCTCTATGGGCTTCCAAATATCCCTTTGCCAATTCCACAAGAACAGACTTAGCGAAAGGCTTCTTGAAGGGAAAGATGTAACTCTGTAAGATGAATTAACAGAACACAGAGCAGTTTCTCAGAAAACTTCTTTCCAGTTTTGAACGGAAGATATTTCCTTTTTCACCATAGCCCTCTATGGGCTTCCAAATATTCCTATGCCAATTCCACAAGAACAGCCTTAGCGAAAGGCTTCTTGAAGGGAAAGATGTAACTCTGTGAGATGAATTAACAGAACACAGAGCAATTTCTCAGAAAGCTTCTTTCCAGTTTTGAACGGAAGACATTTCCTTTTTCACCATAGCCTTCTATGGGCTTCCAAATATCCCTTTGCCAATTCCACAAGAACAGCCTCAGCGAAAGGCTTCTTCAAGGGAAAGATGTAACTCTGTGAGATGAATTAACAGAACACAGAGCGGTTTCTCAGAAAGCTTCCTTCCAGTTTTGAACGGAAGATATTTCCTTTTTCACCATAGCCCTCTATGGGCTTCCAAATATCCCTTTGCCAATTCCACAAGAACAGCCTTAGCGAAAGGCTTCTTGAAGGGAAAGATGTAACTCTGTGAGATGAATTAACAGAACACAGAGCAGTTTCTCAGAAAGCTTCTTTCCAGTTTTGAACCGAAGATATTTCCTTTTTCACCATAGCCCTCTATGGGCTTCCAAATATCCCTTTGCCAATTCCACAAGAACAGCCTTAGCGAAAGGCTTCTTGAAGGGAAAGATGTAACTCTGTGAGATGAATTAACAGAACACAGAGCAGTTTCTCAGAAAGCTTCTTTCCAGTTTTGAACGGAAGATATTTCCTTTTTCACCATAGCCCTCTATGGGCTTCCAAATATCCCTTTGCCAATTCCAAAAGAACAGCCTTAGCGAAAGGCTTCTTGAAGGGGAAGATGTAACTCTGTGAGATGAATTAACAGAACACAGAGCAGTTTCTCAGAAATCTTCTTTCCAGTGTTGAACGGAAGATATTTCCTTTTTCACCATAGCCCTCTATGGGCTTCCAAATATCCCTTTGCCAATTCCACAAGAACAGCTTAACGAAGCGCATCTTGAAGGGAAAGATGTAACTCTGTGAGATGAATTAACAGAACACAGAGCAGTTTCTCAGAAAGCTTCTTTCCAGTTTTGAACGGAAGATATTTCCTTTTTCACCATAGCCCTCTATGGGCTTCCAAATATCCCTTAGCCAATTCCACAAGAATAGCCTTAGCGAAAGGCTTCTTGAAGGGAAAGATGTAACTCTGTGAGATGAATTAACAGAACACAGAGCAGTTTCTCAGAAAGCTTCTTTCCAGTTTTGAACGGAAGATATTTCCTATTTCACCGTTGCCCTCTATGGGCTTCCAAATATCCCTTTGCCAATTCCCCAAGAACAGCCTTAGCGAAAGGCTTCTTGAAGGGAAAGATGTAACTCTGTGAGATGAATTAACAGAACACAGAGCAGTTCCTCAGAAAGCTTCTTTCCAGTTTTGAACGGAAGATATTTCCTTTTTCACCATAGCCCTCTATGGGCTTCCAAATATCCCTTTGCCAATTCCACAAGAACAGACTTAACGAAAGGCTTCCTGAAGGGAATGATGTAATTCTGTGAGATGAATTAACAGAACACAGAGCAGTTTCTCAGAAAGCTTCTTTCCAGTTTTGAACGGAAGATATTTCCTTTTTCACCATAGCCCTCTATGGGCTTCCAAATATCCCTTTGCCAATTCCACAAGAACAGCCTTAGCGAAAGGCTTCTTGAAGGGAAAGATGTAACTCTGTGAGATGAATTAACAGAACGCAGAGCAGTTTCTGAGAAAGCTTCTTTCCAGTTTTGAACGGAAGATATTTCCTTTTTCACCATAGCCCTCTACGGGCTTCCAAATATCCCTTTGCCCATTCCCCAAGAACAGCCTTAGCGAAAGGCTTCTTGAAGGGAAAGATGTAACTCTGTGAGATGAATTAACAGAACGCAGAGTAGTTTCTCAGAAAGCTTCTTTCCTGTTTTGAACGGAAGATATTTCCTTTTTCACCATAGCCCTCTATGGGCTTCCAAATATCCCTTTGCCAATTCCCCAAGAACGGCCTTAGCGAAAGGCTTCTTGAAGGGAAAGATGTAACTCTGTGAGATGAATTAACAGAACACAGAGCAGTTTCTCAGAAAGCTTCTTTCCAGTTTTGAACGGAAGATATTTCCTTTTCCACCATAGCCCTCTATGGGCTTCCAAATATCCCTTTGCCAATTGCACAAGAACAGCCTTAGCGAAAGGCTTCTTCAAGACAAAGATGTAACTCTGTGAGATGAATTAACAGAACACAGAGCAGTTTCTCAGAAAGCTTCTTTCCAGTTTTGAACGGAAGATATTTCCTTTTTCACCATAGCCCTCTATGGGCTTCCAAATATCCCTTTGCCAATTCCACAAGAACAGCCTTAGCGAAAGGCTTCTTGAAGGGAAAGATGTAACTCTGTGAGATGAATTAACAGAACACAGAGCAGTTTCTCAGAAAGCTTCTTTCCTGTTTTGAACGGAAGATATTTCCTTTTTCACCATAGCCCTCTATGGGCTTCCAAATATCCCTTTGCCAATTCCACAAGAACAGCCTTAGCGAAAGGCTTCTCGAAGGGAAAGATGTAACTCAGTGAGATGAATTAACAGAACACAGAGCAGTTTCTCAGAAAGCTTCTTTCCAGTTTTGAACGGAAGATATTTCCTTTTTCACCATAGCCCTCTATGGGCTTCCAAATATCCCTTTGCCAATTCCACAAGAACAGCCTTAGCGAAAGGAATCTTGAAGGGAAAGATGTAACTTTGTTAGATGAATTAACAGAACACAGAGCAGTTTCTCAGAAAGCTTCTTTCCAGTTTTGAACGGAAGATATTTCCTTTTTCACCATAGCCCTCTATGGGCTTCCAAATATCCCTTTGCCAATTCCACAAGAACCGCCTTAGCGAAAGGCTTCTTGAAGGAAAAGATGTAACTCTGTGAGATGAATTAACAGAACACAGAGCAGTTTCTCAGAAAGCTTCTTTCCAGTTTTGAACGGAAGATATTTCCTGTTTCACCATAGCCCTCCATAGGCTTCCAAATATACCTTTGCCAATTCCACAAGAAGAGCCTTAGCGAAAGGCTTCTTCAAGGGAAAGATGTAACTCTGTGAGATGAATTAACAGAACACAGAGCGGTTTCTCAGAAAGCTTCCTTCCAGTTTTGAACGGAAGATATTTCCTTTTTCACCATAGCCCTCTATGGGCTTCCAAATATCCCTTTGCCAATTCCACAAGAACAGCCTTAGCGAAAGGCTTCTTGAAGGGAAAGATGTAACTCTGTGAGATGAATTAACAGAACACAGAGCAGTTTCTCAGAAAGCTTCTTTCCAGTTTTGAACCGAAGATATTTCCTTTTTCACCATAGCCCTCTATGGGCTTCCAAATATCCCTTTGCCAATTCCACAAGAACAGCCTTAGCGAAAGGCTTCTTGAAGGGAAAGATGTAACTCTGTGAGATGAATTAACAGAACACAGAGCAGTTTCTCAGAAAGCTTCTTTCCAGTTTTGAACGGAAGATATTTCCTTTTTCACCATAGCCCTCTATGGGCTTCCAAATATCCCTTTGCCAATTCCAAAAGAACAGCCTTAGCGAAAGGCTTCTTGAAGGGGAAGATGTAACTCTGTGAGATGAATTAACAGAACACAGAGCAGTTTCTCAGAAATCTTCTTTCCAGTGTTGAACGGAAGATATTTCCTTTTTCACCATAGCCCTCTATGGGCTTCCAAATATCCCTTTGCCAATTCCACAAGAACAGCTTAACGAAGCGCATCTTGAAGGGAAAGATGTAACTCTGTGAGATGAATTAACAGAACACAGAGCAGTTTCTCAGAAAGCTTCTTTCCAGTTTTGAACGGAAGATATTTCCTTTTTCACCATAGCCCTCTATGGGCTTCCAAATATCCCTTAGCCAATTCCACAAGAATAGCCTTAGCGAAAGGCTTCTTGAAGGGAAAGATGTAACTCTGTGAGATGAATTAACAGAACACAGAGCAGTTTCTCAGAAAGCTTCTTTCCAGTTTTGAACGGAAGATATTTCCTATTTCACCGTTGCCCTCTATGGGCTTCCAAATATCCCTTTGCCAATTCCCCAAGAACAGCCTTAGCGAAAGGCTTCTTGAAGGGAAAGATGTAACTCTGTGAGATGAATTAACAGAACACAGAGCAGTTCCTCAGAAAGCTTCTTTCCAGTTTTGAACGGAAGATATTTCCTTTTTCACCATAGCCCTCTATGGGCTTCCAAATATCCCTTTGCCAATTCCACAAGAACAGACTTAACGAAAGGCTTCCTGAAGGGAATGATGTAATTCTGTGAGATGAATTAACAGAACACAGAGCAGTTTCTCAGAAAGCTTCTTTCCAGTTTTGAACGGAAGATATTTCCTTTTTCACCATAGCCCTCTATGGGCTTCCAAATATCCCTTTGCCAATTCCACAAGAACAGCCTTAGCGAAAGGCTTCTTGAAGGGAAAGATGTAACTCTGTGAGATGAATTAACAGAACGCAGAGCAGTTTCTCAGAAAGCTTCTTTCCAGTTTTGAACGGAAGATATTTCCTTTTTCACCATAGCCCTCTACGGGCTTCCAAATATCCCTTTGCCCATTCCCCAAGAACAGCCTTAGCGAAAGGCTTCTTGAAGGGAAAGATGTAACTCTGTGAGATGAATTAACAGAACGCAGAGTAGTTTCTCAGAAAGCTTCTTTCCTGTTTTGAACGGAAGATATTTCCTTTTTCACCATAGCCCTCTATGGGCTTCCAAATATCCCTTTGCCAATTCCCCAAGAACGGCCTTAGCGAAAGGCTTCTTGAAGGGAAAGATGTAACTCTGTGAGATGAATTAACAGAACACAGAGCAGTTTCTCAGAAAGCTTCTTTCCAGTTTTGAACGGAAGATATTTCCTTTTCCACCATAGCCCTCTATGGGCTTCCAAATATCCCTTTGCCAATTGCACAAGAACAGCCTTAGCGAAAGGCTTCTTCAAGACAAAGATGTAACTCTGTGAGATGAATTAACAGAACACAGAGCAGTTTCTCAGAAAGCTTCTTTCCAGTTTTGAACGGAAGATATTTCCTTTTTCACCATAGCCCTCTATGGGCTTCCAAATATCCCTTTGCCAATTCCACAAGAACAGCCTTAGCGAAAGGCTTCTTGAAGAGAAAGATGTAACTCTGTGAGATGAATTAACAGAACACAGAGCAGTTTCTCAGAAAGCTTCTTTCCTGTTTTGAACGGAAGATATTTCCTTTTTCACCATAGCCCTCTATGGGCTTCCAAATATCCCTTTGCCAATTCCACAAGAACAGCCTTAGCGAAAGGCTTCTCGAAGGGAAAGATGTAACTCAGTGAGATGAATTAACAGAACACAGAGCAGTTTCTCAGAAAGCTTCTTTCCAGTTTTGAACGGAAGATATTTCCTTTTTCACCATAGCCCTCTATGGGCTTCCAAATATCCCTTTGCCAATTCCACAAGAACAGCCTTAGCGAAAGGAATCTTGAAGGGAAAGATGTAACTTTGTTAGATGAATTAACAGAACACAGAGCAGTTTCTCAGAAAGCTTCTTTCCAGTTTTGAACGGAAGATATTTCCTTTTTCACCATAGCCCTCTATGGGCTTCCAAATATCCCTTTGCCAATTCCACAAGAACCGCCTTAGCGAAAGGCTTCTTGAAGGAAAAGATGTAACTCTGTGAGATGAATTAACAGAACACAGAGCAGTTTCTCAGAAAGCTTCTTTCCAGTTTTGAACGGAAGATATTTCCTGTTTCACCATAGCCCTCCATAGGCTTCCAAATATACCTTTGCCAATTCCACAAGAAGAGCCTTAGCGAAAGGCTTCTTGAAGGGAAAGATGTAACTCTGTGAGATGAATTAACAGAACACAGAGCAGTTTCTCAGAAAGCTTCTTTCCAGTTTTGAACGGAAGATATTTCCTTTTTCACCATAGCCCTCTATGGGCTTCCAAATATCCCTTTGCCAATTCCACAAGAAGAGCCTTAGCGAAAGGCTTCTTGAAGGGAAAGATGTAACTCTGTGAGATGAATTAACAGAACACAGAGCAGTTTCTCAGAAAGCTTCTTTCCAGTTTTGAACGGAAGATATTTCCTTTTTCACCATAGCCCTCCATGGGCTTCCAAATATCCCTTTGCCAATTGCACAAGAACAGCCTTAGCGAAAGGCTTCTTGAAGGGAAAGATGTAACTCTGTGAGATGAATTAACAGAACACAGAGCAGTTTCTCAGAAAGCTTCTTTCCAGTTTTGAACGGAAGATATTTCCTTTTTCACCATAGCCCTCTATGGGCTTCCAAATATCCCTTTGCCAATTCCCCAAGAACAGCCTTAGCGAAAGGCTTCTTCAAGGGAAAGATGTAACTCTGTGAGATGAATTAACAGAACACAGAGCAGGTTCTCAGAAAGCTTCTTTCCAGTTTTGAACGGAAGATATTTCCTTTTTCACCATAGCCCTCTACGGGGTTCCAAATATCCCTTTGCCCATTCCCCAAGAACAGCCTTAGCGAAAGGCTTCTTGAAGGTAAAGATGTAACTCTGTGAGATGAATGAACAGAACACAGAGCAGTTTCTCAGAAAGCATCTTTCCAGTGTTGAACGGAAGATATTTCCTTTTTCACCATAGCCCTCTATGGGCTTCCAAATATCCCTTTGCCAATTCCACAAGAACAGCCTTAGCGAAAGGCTTCTTCAAGGGAAAGATGTAACTCTGTGAGATGAATTAACCGAACACAGAGCAGTTTCTCAGAAAGCTTCTTTCCAGTTTTGAACGGAAGATATTTCCTTTTTCACCATAGCCCTCTATGGGCTTCCAAATATCCCTTTGCCAATTCCAAAAGAACAGCCTTAGCGAAAGGCTTCTTGAAGGGGAAGATGTAACTCTGTGAGATAAATTAACAGAACACAGAGCAGTTTCTCAGAAATCTTCTTTCCAGTGTTGAACGGAAGATATTTCCTTTTTCACCATAGCCCTCTATGGGCTTCCAAATATCCCTTTGCCAATTCCACAAGAACAGCTTTAGCGAAACGCATCTTGAAGGGAAAGATGTAACTCTGTGAGATGAATTAACAGAACACAGAGCAGTTTCTCAGAAAGCTTCTTTCCAGTTTTGAACGGAAGATATTTCCTTTTTCACCATAGCCCTCTATGGGCTTCCAAATATCCCTTAGCCAATTCCACAAGAATAGCCTTAGCGAAAGGCTTCTTGAAGGGAAAGATGTAACTCTGTGAGATGAATTAACAGAACACAGAGCAGTTTCTCAGAAAGCTTCTTTCCAGTTTTGAACGGAAGATATTTCCTATTTCACCGTAGCCCTCTATGGGCTTCCAAATATCCCTTTGCCAATTCCCCAAGAACGGCCTTAGCGAAAGGCTTCTTGAAGGGAAAGATGTAACTCTATGAGATGAATTAACAGAACACAGAGCAGTTCCTCAGAAAGCTTCTTTCCAGTTTTGAACGGAAGATATTTACTTTTTCACCATAGCCCTCTATGGGCTTCCAAATATCCCTTTGCCAATTCCACAAGAACAGCCTTAGCGAAAGGCTTCTTGAAGGGAAAGATGTAACTCTGTGAGATGAATTAACAGAACACAGAGCAGTTCCTCAGAAAGCTTCTTTCCAGTTTTGAACGGAAGATATTTCCTTTTTCACCATAGCCCTCTATGGGCTTCCAAATATCCCTTTGCCAATTCCACAAGAACAGCCTTAGCGAAAGGCTTCTTGAAGGGAAAGATGTAACTCTGTGAGATGAATTAACAGAACACAGAGCAGTTTCTCAGAAAGCTTCTTTCCAGTTTTGAACGGAAGATATTTCCTTTTTCACCATAGCCCTCTACGGGCTTCCAAATATCCCTTTGCCCATTCCCCAAGAACAGCCTTAGCGAAAGGCTTCTTGAAGGGAAAGATGTAACTCTGTGAGATGAATTAACAGAACGCAGAGTAGTTTCTCAGAAAGCTTCTTTCCTGTTTTGAACGGAAGATATTTCCTTTTTCACCATAGCCCTCTATGGGCTTCCAAATATCCCTTTGCCAATTCCCCAAGAACGGCCTTAGCGAAAGGCTTCTTGAAGAGAAAGATGTAACTCTGTGAGATGAATTAACAGAACACAGAGCAGTTTCTCAGAAAGCTTCTTTCCAGTTTTGAACGGAAGATATTTCCTGTTCCACCATAGCCCTCTATGGGCTTCCAAATATCCCTTTGCCAATTGCACAAGAACAGCCTTAGCGAAAGGCTTCTTCAAGACAAAGATGTAACCCTGTGAGATGAATTAACAGAACACAGAGCAGTTTCTCAGAAAGCTTCTTTCCAGTTTTGAACGGAAGATATTTCCTTTTTCACCATAGCCCTCTATGGGCTTCCAAATATCCCTTTGCCAATTCCACAAGAACAGCCTTAGCGAAAGGCTTCTTGAAGGGAAAGATGTAACTCTGTGAGATGAATTAACAGAACACAGAGCAGTTTCTCAGAAAGCTTCTTTCCAGTTTTGAACGGAAGATATTTCCTTTTTCACAATAGCCCTCTATGGGCTTCCAAATATCCCTTTGCCAATTCCACAAGAACAGCCTTAGCGAAAGGCATCTTGAAGGGAAAGATGTAACTCTGTTAGATGAATTAACAGAACACAGAGCAGTTTCTCAGAAAGCTTCTTTCCAGTTTTGAACGGAAGATATTTCCTTTTTCACCATAGCCCTCTATGGGCTTCCAAATATCCCTTTGCCAATTCCACAAGAACAGCCTTAGCGAAAGACTTCTTGAAGGAAAAGATGTAACTCTGTGAGATGAATTAACAGAACACAGAGCAGTTTCTCAGAAAGCTTCTTTCCAGTTTTGAACGGAAGATATTTCCTGTTTCACCATAGCCCTCCATAGGCTTCCAAATATACCTTTGCCAATTCCACAAGAAGAGCCTTAGCGAAAGGCTTCTTGAAGGGAAAGATGTAACTCTGTGAGATGAATTAACAGAACACAGAGCAGTTTCTCAGAAAGCTTCTTTCCAGTTTTGAACGGAAGATATTTCCTTTTTCACCATAGCCCTCTATGGGCTTCCAAATATCCCTTTGCCAATTCCACAAGAAGAGCCTTAGCGAAAGGCTTCTTGAAGGGAAAGATGTAACTCTGTGAGATGAATTAACAGAACACAGAGCAGTTTCTCAGAAAGCTTCTTTCCAGTTTTGAACGGAAGATATTTCCTTTTTCACCATAGCCCTCTATGGGCTTCCAAATATCCCTTTGCCAATTCCACAAGAACAGACTTAGCGAAAGGCTTCTTGAAGGGAAAGATGTAACTCTGTGAGATGAATTAACAGAACACAGAGCAGTTTCTCAGAAAGCTTCTTTCCAGTTTTGAACGGAAGATATTTCCTTTTTCACCATAGCCCTCTATGGGCTTCCAAATATCCCTTTGCCAATTTCCCAAGAACAGCCTTAGCGAAAGGCTGCTTCAAGGGAAAGATGTAACTCTGTGAGATGAATTAACAGAACACAGAGCAGTTTCTCAGAAAGCTTCTTTCCAGTTTTGAACGGAAGATATTTCCTTTTTCACGATAACCCTCTATGGGCTTCCAAATATCCCTTTGCCAATTGCACAAGAACAGCCTTAGCGAAAGGCTTCTTGAAGGGAAAGATGTAACTCTGTGAGATGAATTAACAGAACACAGAGCAGTTTCTCAGAAAGCTTCTTTCCAGTTTTGAACGGAAGATATTTCCTTTTTCACCATAGCCCTCTATGGGCTTCCAAATATCCCTTTGCCAATTCCACAAGAACAGCCTTAGCGAAAGGCTTCTTCAAGACAAAGATGTAACTCTGTGAGATGAATTAACAGAACACAGAGCAGTTTCTCAGAAAGCTTCTTTCCAGTTTTGAACGGAAGATAATTCCTTTTTCACCATAGCCCTCTATGGGCTTCCAAATATCCCTTTGCCAATTCCAATTCCACAAGAACAGCCTTAGCGAAAGGCTTCTTGAAGGGAAATATGTAACTCGGTGAGATGAATTAACAGAACACAGAGCAGTTTCTCAGAAAGCTTCTTTCCAGTTTTGAACGGAAGATATTTCCTTTTTCACCATAGCCCTCTACGGGCTTCCAAATATCCCTTTGCCCATTCCCCAAGAACAGCCTTAGCGAAAGGCTTCTTGAAGGGAAAGATGTAACTCTGTGAGATGAATTAAGAGAACGCAGAGCAGTTTCTCAGAAAGCTTCTTTCCTGTTTTGAACGGAAGATATTTCCTTTTTCACCATAGCCCTCTATGGGCTTCCAAATATCCCTTTGCCAATTCCACAAGAACAGACTTAGCGAAAGGCTTCTTGAAGGGAAAGATGTAACTCTGTAAGATGAATTAACAGAACACAGAGCAGTTTCTCAGAAAACTTCTTTCCAGTTTTGAACGGAAGATATTTCCTTTTTCACCATAGCCCTCTATGGGCTTCCAAATATTCCTATGCCAATTCCACAAGAACAGCCTTAGCGAAAGGCTTCTTGAAGGGAAAGATGTAACTCTGTGAGATGAATTAACAGAACACAGAGCAATTTCTCAGAAAGCTTCTTTCCAGTTTTGAACGGAAGACATTTCCTTTTTCACCATAGCCTTCTATGGGCTTCCAAATATCCCTTTGCCAATTCCACAAGAACAGCCTCAGCGAAAGGCTTCTTCAAGGGAAAGATGTAACTCTGTGAGATGAATTAACAGAACACAGAGCGGTTTCTCAGAAAGCTTCCTTCCAGTTTTGAACGGAAGATATTTCCTTTTTCACCATAGCCCTCTATGGGCTTCCAAATATCCCTTTGCCAATTCCACAAGAACAGCCTTAGCGAAAGGCTTCTTGAAGGGAAAGATGTAACTCTGTGAGATGAATTAACAGAACACAGAGCAGTTTCTCAGAAAGCTTCTTTCCAGTTTTGAACCGAAGATATTTCCTTTTTCACCATAGCCCTCTATGGGCTTCCAAATATCCCTTTGCCAATTCCACAAGAACAGCCTTAGCGAAAGGCTTCTTGAAGGGAAAGATGTAACTCTGTGAGATGAATTAACAGAACACAGAGCAGTTTCTCAGAAAGCTTCTTTCCAGTTTTGAACGGAAGATATTTCCTTTTTCACCATAGCCCTCTATGGGCTTCCAAATATCCCTTTGCCAATTCCAAAAGAACAGCCTTAGCGAAAGGCTTCTTGAAGGGGAAGATGTAACTCTGTGAGATGAATTAACAGAACACAGAGCAGTTTCTCAGAAATCTTCTTTCCAGTGTTGAACGGAAGATATTTCCTTTTTCACCATAGCCCTCTATGGGCTTCCAAATATCCCTTTGCCAATTCCACAAGAACAGCTTAACGAAGCGCATCTTGAAGGGAAAGATGTAACTCTGTGAGATGAATTAACAGAACACAGAGCAGTTTCTCAGAAAGCTTCTTTCCAGTTTTGAACGGAAGATATTTCCTTTTTCACCATAGCCCTCTATGGGCTTCCAAATATCCCTTAGCCAATTCCACAAGAATAGCCTTAGCGAAAGGCTTCTTGAAGGGAAAGATGTAACTCTGTGAGATGAATTAACAGAACACAGAGCAGTTTCTCAGAAAGCTTCTTTCCAGTTTTGAACGGAAGATATTTCCTATTTCACCGTTGCCCTCTATGGGCTTCCAAATATCCCTTTGCCAATTCCCCAAGAACAGCCTTAGCGAAAGGCTTCTTGAAGGGAAAGATGTAACTCTGTGAGATGAATTAACAGAACACAGAGCAGTTCCTCAGAAAGCTTCTTTCCAGTTTTGAACGGAAGATATTTCCTTTTTCACCATAGCCCTCTATGGGCTTCCAAATATCCCTTTGCCAATTCCACAAGAACAGACTTAACGAAAGGCTTCCTGAAGGGAATGATGTAATTCTGTGAGATGAATTAACAGAACACAGAGCAGTTTCTCAGAAAGCTTCTTTCCAGTTTTGAACGGAAGATATTTCCTTTTTCACCATAGCCCTCTATGGGCTTCCAAATATCCCTTTGCCAATTCCACAAGAACAGCCTTAGCGAAAGGCTTCTTGAAGGGAAAGATGTAACTCTGTGAGATGAATTAACAGAACGCAGAGCAGTTTCTCAGAAAGCTTCTTTCCAGTTTTGAACGGAAGATATTTCCTTTTTCACCATAGCCCTCTACGGGCTTCCAAATATCCCTTTGCCCATTCCCCAAGAACAGCCTTAGCGAAAGGCTTCTTGAAGGGAAAGATGTAACTCTGTGAGATGAATTAACAGAACGCAGAGTAGTTTCTCAGAAAGCTTCTTTCCTGTTTTGAACGGAAGATATTTCCTTTTTCACCATAGCCCTCTATGGGCTTCCAAATATCCCTTTGCCAATTCCCCAAGAACGGCCTTAGCGAAAGGCTTCTTGAAGGGAAAGATGTAACTCTGTGAGATGAATTAACAGAACACAGAGCAGTTTCTCAGAAAGCTTCTTTCCAGTTTTGAACGGAAGATATTTCCTTTTCCACCATAGCCCTCTATGGGCTTCCAAATATCCCTTTGCCAATTGCACAAGAACAGCCTTAGCGAAAGGCTTCTTCAAGACAAAGATGTAACTCTGTGAGATGAATTAACAGAACACAGAGCAGTTTCTCAGAAAGCTTCTTTCCAGTTTTGAACGGAAGATATTTCCTTTTTCACCATAGCCCTCTATGGGCTTCCAAATATCCCTTTGCCAATTCCACAAGAACAGCCTTAGCGAAAGGCTTCTTGAAGGGAAAGATGTAACTCTGTGAGATGAATTAACAGAACACAGAGCAGTTTCTCAGAAAGCTTCTTTCCTGTTTTGAACGGAAGATATTTCCTTTTTCACCATAGCCCTCTATGGGCTTCCAAATATCCCTTTGCCAATTCCACAAGAACAGCCTTAGCGAAAGGCTTCTCGAAGGGAAAGATGTAACTCAGTGAGATGAATTAACAGAACACAGAGCAGTTTCTCAGAAAGCTTCTTTCCAGTTTTGAACGGAAGATATTTCCTTTTTCACCATAGCCCTCTATGGGCTTCCAAATATCCCTTTGCCAATTCCACAAGAACAGCCTTAGCGAAAGGAATCTTGAAGGGAAAGATGTAACTTTGTTAGATGAATTAACAGAACACAGAGCAGTTTCTCAGAAAGCTTCTTTCCAGTTTTGAACGGAAGATATTTCCTTTTTCACCATAGCCCTCTATGGGCTTCCAAATATCCCTTTGCCAATTCCACAAGAACCGCCTTAGCGAAAGGCTTCTTGAAGGAAAAGATGTAACTCTGTGAGATGAATTAACAGAACACAGAGCAGTTTCTCAGAAAGCTTCTTTCCAGTTTTGAACGGAAGATATTTCCTGTTTCACCATAGCCCTCCATAGGCTTCCAAATATACCTTTGCCAATTCCACAAGAAGAGCCTTAGCGAAAGGCTTCTTGAAGGGAAAGATGTAACTCTGTGAGATGAATTAACAGAACACAGAGCAGTTTCTCAGAAAGCTTCTTTCCAGTTTTGAACGGAAGATATTTCCTTTTTCACCATAGCCCTCTATGGGCTTCCAAATATCCCTTTGCCAATTCCACAAGAAGAGCCTTAGCGAAAGGCTTCTTGAAGGGAAAGATGTAACTCTGTGAGATGAATTAACAGAACACAGAGCAGTTTCTCAGAAAGCTTCTTTCCAGTTTTGAACGGAAGATATTTCCTTTTTCACCATAGCCCTCCATGGGCTTCCAAATATCCCTTTGCCAATTGCACAAGAACAGCCTTAGCGAAAGGCTTCTTGAAGGGAAAGATGTAACTCTGTGAGATGAATTAACAGAACACAGAGCAGTTTCTCAGAAAGATTCTTTCCAGTTTTGAACGGAAGATATTTCCTTTTTCACCATAGCCCTCTATGGGCTTCCAAATATCCCTTTGCCAATTCCACAAGAACAGCCTTAGCGAAAGGCTTCTTGAAGGGAAAGATGTAACTCTGTGAGATGAATTAACAGAACACAGAGCAGTTTCTCAGAAAGCTTCTTTCCAGTTTTGAACGGAAGATAATTCCTTTTTCACCGTAGCCCTCTATGGGCTTCCAAATATCCCTTTGCCAATTCCAATTCCACAAGAACAGCCTTAGCGAAAGGCTTCTTGAAGGGAAAGATGTAACTCTGTGAGATGAATTAACAGAACACAGAGCAGTTTCTCAGAAAGCTTCTTTCCAGTTTTGAACGGAAGATATTTCCTTTTTCACCATAGCCCTCTACGGGCTTCCAAATATCCCTTTGCCCATTCCCCAAGAACAGCCTTAGCGAAAGGCTTCTTGAAGGGAAAGATGTAACTCTGTGAGATGAATTAAGAGAACGCAGAGCAGTTTCTCAGAAAGCTTCTTTCCTGTTTTGAACGGAAGATATTTCCTTTTTCACCATAGCCCTCTATGGGCTTCCAAATATCCCTTTGCCAATTCCACAAGAACAGCCTTAGCGAAAGGCTTCTTGAAGGGAAAGATGTAACTCTGTGAGATGAATTAACAGAACACAGAGCAGTTTCTCAGAAAACTTCTTTCCAGTTTTGAACGGAAGATATTTCCTTTTTCACCATAGCCCTCTATGGGCTTCCAAATATTCCTATGCCAATTCCACAAGAACAGCCTTAGCGAAAGGCTTCTTGAAGGGAAAGATGTAACTCTGTGAGATGAATTAACAGAACACAGAGCAATTTCTCAGAAAGCTTCTTTCCAGTTTTGAACGGAAGACATTTCCTTTTTCATCATAGCCCTCTATGGGCTTCCAAATATCCCTTTGCCAATTCCACAAGAACAGCCTTAGCGAAAGGCTTCTTCAAGGGAAAGATGTAACTCTGTGAGATGAATTAACAGAACACAGAGCGGTTTCTCAGAAAGCTTCCTTCCAGTTTTGAACGGAAGATATTTCCTTTTTCACCATAGCCCTCTATGGGCTTCCAAATATCCCTTTGCCAATTCCACAAGAACAGCCTTAGCGAAAGGCTTCTTGAAGGGAAAGATGTAACTCTGTGAGATGAATTAACAGAACACAGAGCAGTTTCTCAGAAAGCTTCTTTCCTGTTTTGAACGGAAGATATTTCCTTTTTCACCATAGCCCTCTATGGGCTTCCAAATATCCCTTTGCCAATTCCACAAGAACAGCCTTAGCGAAAGGCTTCTCGAAGGGAAAGATGTAACTCAGTGAGATGAATTAACAGAACACAGAGCAGTTTCTCAGAAAGCTTCTTTCCAGTTTTGAACGGAAGATATTTCCTTTTTCACCATAGCCCTCTATGGGCTTCCAAATATCCCTTTGCCAATTCCACAAGAACAGCCTTAGCGAAAGGAATCTTGAAGGGAAAGATGTAACTCTGTGAGATGAATTAACAGAACACAGAGCAGTTTCTCAGAAAGCTTCTTTCCAGTTTTGAACGGAAGATATTTCCTTTTTCACCATAGCCCTCTATGGGCTTCCAAATATCCCTTTGCCAATTCCACAAGAAGAGCCTTAGCGAAAGGCTTCTTGAAGGGAAAGATGTAACTCTGTGAGATGAATTAACAGAACACAGAGCAGTTTCTCAGAAAGCTTCTTTCCAGTTTTGAACGGAAGATATTTCCTTTTTCACCATAGCCCTCCATGGGCTTCCAAATATCCCTTTGCCAATTGCACAAGAACAGCCTTAGCGAAAGGCTTCTTGAAGGGAAAGATGTAACTCTGTGAGATGAATTAACAGAACACAGAGCAGTTTCTCAGAAAGCTTCTTTCCAGTTTTGAACGGAAGATATTTCCTTTTTCACCATAGCCCTCTATGGGCTTCCAAATATCCCTTTGCCAATTCCACAAGAACAGCCTTAGCGAAAGGCTTCTTGAAGGGAAAGATGTAACTCTGTGAGATGAATTAACAGAACACAGAGCAGTTTCTCAGAAAGCTTCTTTCCAGTTTTGAAGGAAGATAATTCCTTTTTCACCATAGCCCTCTATGGGCTTCCAAATATCCCTTTGCCAATTCGAATTCCACAAGAACAGCCTTAGCGAAAGGCTTCTTGAAGGGAAAGATGTAACTCTGTGAGATGAATTAACAGAACACAGAGCAGTTTCTCAGAAAGCTTCTTTCCAGTTTTGAACGGAAGATATTTCCTTTTTCACCATAGCCCTCTACGGGCTTCCAAATATCCCTTTGCCCATTCCCCAAGAACAGCCTTAGCGAAAGGCTTCTTGAAGGGAAAGATGTAACTCTGTGAGATGAATTAAGAGAACGCAGAGCAGTTTCTCAGAAAGCTTCTTTCCTGTTTTGAACGGAAGATATTTCCTTTTTCACCATAGCCCTCTATGGGCTTCCAAATATCCCTTTGCCAATTCCACAAGAACGGCCTTAGGGAAAGGCTTCTTGAAGGGAAAGATGTAACTCTGTGAGATGAATTAACAGAACACAGAGCAGTTTCTCAGAAAGCTTCTTTCCAGTTTTGAACGGAAGATATTTCCTTTTCCACCATAGCCCTCTATGGGCTTCCAAATATCCCTTTGCCAATTGCACAAGAACAGCCTTAGCGAAAGGCTTCTTCAAGACAAAGATGTAACTCTGTGAGATGAATTAACAGAACACAGAGCAGTTTCTCAGAAAGCTTCTTTCCAGTTTTGAACGGAAGATATTTCCTTTTTCACCATAGCCCTCTATGGGCTTCCAAATATCCCTTTGCCAATTCCACAAGAACAGCCTTAGCGAAAGGCTTCTTGAAGGGAAAGATGTAACTCTGTGAGATGAATTAACAGAACACAGAGCAGTTTCTCAGAAAGCTTCTTTCCTGTTTTGAACGGAAGATATTTCCTTTTTCACCATAGCCCTCTATGGGCTTCCAAATATCCCTTTGCCAATTCCACAAGAACAGCCTTAGCGAAAGGCTTCTCGAAGGGAAAGATGTAACTCAGTGAGATGAATTAACAGAACACAGAGCAGTTTCTCAGAAAGCTTCTTTCCAGTTTTGAACGGAAGATATTTCCTTTTTCACCATAGCCCTCTATGGGCTTCCAAATATCCCTTTGCCAATTCCACAAGAACAGCCTTAGCGAAAGGAATCTTGAAGGGAAAGATGTAACTCTGTTAGATGAATTAACAGAACACAGAGCAGTTTCTCAGAAAGCTTCTTTCCAGTTTTGAACGGAAGATATTTCCCTTTTCACCATAGCCCTCTATGGGCTTCCAAATATCCCTTTGCCAATTCCACAAGAACCGCCTTAGCGAAAGGCTTCTTGAAGGAAAAGATGTAACTCTGGGAGATGAATTAACAGAACACAGAGCAGTTTCTCAGAAAGCTTCTTTCCAGTTTTGAACGGAAGATATTTCCTGTTTCACCATAGCCCTCCATAGGCTTCCAAATATACCTTTGCCAATTCCACAAGAAGAGCCTTAGCGAAAGGCTTCTTGAAGGGAAAGATGTAACTCTGTGAGATGAATTAACAGAACACAGAGCAGTTTCTCAGAAAGCTTCTTTACAGTTTTGAACGGAAGATATTTCCTTTTTCACCATAGCCCTCTATGGGCTTCCAAATATCCCTTTGCCAATTCCACAAGAAGAGCCTTAGCGAAAGGCTTCTTGAAGGGAAAGATGTAACTCTGTGAGATGAATTAACAGAACACAGAGCAGTTTCTCAGAAAGCTTCTTTCCAGTTTTGAACGGAAGATATTTCCTTTTCCACCATAGCCCTCCATGGGCTTCCAAATATCCCTTTGCCAATTGCACAAGAACAGCCTTAGCGAAAGGCTTCTTGAAGGGAAAGATGTAACTCTGTGAGATGAATTAACGGAACACAGAGCAGTTTCTCAGAAAGCTTCTTTCCAGTTTTGAACGGAAGATATTTCCTTTTTCACCATAGCCCTCTATGGGCTTCCAAATATCCCTTTGCCAATTCCACAAGAACAGCCTTAGCGAAAGGCTTCTTGAAGGGAAAGATGTAACTCTGTGAGATGAATTAACAGAACACAGAGCAGTTTCTCAGAAAGCTTCTTTCCAGTTTTGAACGGAAGATAATTCCTTTTTCACCATAGCCCTCTATGGGCTTCCAAATATCCCTTTGCCAATTCCAATTCCACAAGAACAGCCTTAGCGAAAGGCTTCTTGAAGGGAAAGATGTAACTCTGTGAGATGAATTAACAGAACACAGAGCAGTTTCTCAGAAAGCTTCTTTCCAGTTTTGAACGGAAGATATTTCCTTTTTCACCATAGCCTTCTACGGGCTTCCAAATATCCCTTTGCCCATTCCCCAAGAACAGCCTTAGCGAAAGGCTTCTTGAAGGGAAAGATGTAACTCTGTGAGATGAATTAAGAGAACGCAGAGCAGTTTCTCAGAAAGCTTCTTTCCTGTTTTGAACGGAAGATATTTCCTTTTTCACCATAGCCCTCTATGGGCTTCCAAATATCCCTTTGCCAATTCCACAAGAACAGCCTTAGCGAAAGGCTTCTTGAAGGGAAAGATGTAACTCTGTGAGATGAATTAACAGAACACAGAGCAGTTTCTCAGAAAACTTCTTTCCAGTTTTGAACGGAAGATATTTCCTTTTTCACCATAGCCCTCTATGGGCTTCCAAATATTCCTATGCCAATTCCACAAGAACAGCCTTAGCGAAAGGCTTCTTGAAGGGAAAGATGTAACTCTGTGAGATGAATTAACAGAACACAGAGCAATTTCTCAGAAAGCTTCTTTCCAGTTTTGAACGGAAGACATTTCCTTTTTCACCATAGCCCTCTATGGGCTTCCAAATATCCCTTTGCCAATTCCACAAGAACAGCCTTAGCGAAAGGCTTCTTCAAGGGAAAGATGTAACTCTGTGAGATGAATTAACAGAACACAGAGCGGTTTCTCAGAAAGCTTCCTTCCAGTTTTGAACGGAAGATATTTCCTTTTTCACCATAGCCCTCTATGGGCTTCCAAATATCCCTTTGCCAATTGCACAAGAACAGCCTTAGCGAAAGGCTTCTTGAAGGGAAAGATGTAACTCTGTGAGATGAATTAACAGAACACAGAGCAGTTTCTCAGAAAGCTTCTTTCCTGTTTTGAACGGAAGATATTTCCTTTTTCACCATAGCCCTCTATGGGCTTCCAAATATCCCTTTGCCAATTCCACAAGAACAGCCTTAGCGAAAGGCTTCTTGAAGGGAAAGATGTAACTCTGTGAGATGAATTAACAGAACACAGAGCAGTTTCTCAGAAAGCTTCTTTCCAGTTTTGAACGGAAGATATTTCCTTTTTCACCATAGCCCTCCATGGGCTTCCAAATATCCCTTTGCCAATTGCACAAGAACAGCCTTAGCGAAAGGCTTCTTGAAGGGAAAGATGTAACTCTGTGAGATGAATTAACGGAACACAGAGCAGTTTCTCAGAAAGCTTCTTTCCAGTTTTGAACGGAAGATATTTCCTTTTTCACCATAGCCCTCTATGGGCTTCCAAATATCCCTTTGCCAATTCCACAAGAACAGCCTTAGCGAAAGGCTTCTTGAAGGGAAAGATGTAACTCTGTGAGATGAATTAACAGAACACAGAGCAGTTTCTCAGAAAGCTTCTTTCCAGTTTTGAACGGAAGATAATTCCTTTTTCACCATAGCCCTCTATGGGCTTCCAAATATCCCTTTGCCAATTCCAATTCCACAAGAACAGCCTTAGCGAAAGGCTTCTTGAAGGGAAAGATGTAACTCTGTGAGATGAATTAACAGAACACAGAGCAGTTTCTCAGAAAGCTTCTTTCCAGTTTTGAACGGAAGATATTTCCTTTTTCACCATAGCCTTCTACGGGCTTCCAAATATCCCTTTGCCCATTCCCCAAGAACAGCCTTAGCGAAAGGCTTCTTGAAGGGAAAGATGTAACTCTGTGAGATGAATTAAGAGAACGCAGAGCAGTTTCTCAGAAAGCTTCTTTCCTGTTTTGAACGGAAGATATTTCCTTTTTCACCATAGCCCTCTATGGGCTTCCAAATATCCCTTTGCCAATTCCACAAGAACAGCCTTAGCGAAAGGCTTCTTGAAGGGAAAGATGTAACTCTGTGAGATGAATTAACAGAACACAGAGCAGTTTCTCAGAAAACTTCTTTCCAGTTTTGAACGGAAGATATTTCCTTTTTCACCATAGCCCTCTATGGGCTTCCAAATATTCCTATGCCAATTCCACAAGAACAGCCTTAGCGAAAGGCTTCTTGAAGGGAAAGATGTAACTCTGTGAGATGAATTAACAGAACACAGAGCAATTTCTCAGAAAGCTTCTTTCCAGTTTTGAACGGAAGACATTTCCTTTTTCACCATAGCCCTCTATGGGCTTCCAAATATCCCTTTGCCAATTCCACAAGAACAGCCTTAGCGAAAGGCTTCTTCAAGGGAAAGATGTAACTCTGTGAGATGAATTAACAGAACACAGAGCGGTTTCTCAGAAAGCTTCCTTCCAGTTTTGAACGGAAGATATTTCCTTTTTCACCATAGCCCTCTATGGGCTTCCAAATATCCCTTTGCCAATTGCACAAGAACAGCCTTAGCGAAAGGCTTCTTGAAGGGAAAGATGTAACTCTGTGAGATGAATTAACAGAACACAGAGCAGTTTCTCAGAAAGCTTCTTTCCTGTTTTGAACGGAAGATATTTCCTTTTTCACCATAGCCCTCTATGGGCTTCCAAATATCCCTTTGCCAATTCCACAAGAACAGCCTTAGCGAAAGGCTTCTCGAAGGGAAAGATGTAACTCAGTGAGATGAATTAACAGAACACAGAGCAGTTTCTCAGAAAGCTTCTTTCCAGTTTTGAACGGAAGATATTTCCTTTTTCACCATAGCCCTCTATGGGCTTCCAAATATCCCTTTGCCAATTCCACAAGAACAGCCTTAGCGAAAGGAATCTTGAAGGGAAAGATGTAACTCTGTGAGATGAATTAACAGAACACAGAGCAGTTTCTCAGAAAGCTTCTTTCCAGTTTTGAACGGAAGATATTTCCTTTTTCACCATAGCCCTCTATGGGCTTCCAAATATCCCTTTGCCAATTCCACAAGAACAGCCTTAGCGAAAGGCTTCTTGAAGGGAAAGATGTAACTCTGTGAGATGAATTAACAGAACACAGAGCAGTTTCTCAGAAAGCTTCTTTCCAGTTTTGAACGGAAGATATTTCCTTTTTCACCATAGCCCTCCATGGGCTTCCAAATATCCCTTTGCCAATTGCACAAGAACAGCCTTAGCGAAAGGCTTCTTGAAGGGAAAGATGTAACTCTGTGAGATGAATTAACAGAACACAGAGCAGTTTCTCAGAAAGCTTCTTTCCAGTTTTGAACGGAAGATATTTCCTTTTTCACCATAGCCCTCTATGGGCTTCCAAATATCCCTTTGCCAATTCCACAAGAACAGCCTTAGCGAAAGGCTTCTTGAAGGGAAAGATGTAACTCTGTGAGATGAATTAACAGAACACAGAGCAGTTTCTCAGAAAGCTTCTTTCCAGTTTTGAAGGAAGATAATTCCTTTTTCACCATAGCCCTCTATGGGCTTCCAAATATCCCTTTGCCAATTCCAATTCCACAAGAACAGCCTTAGCGAAAGGCTTCTTGAAGGGAAAGATGTAACTCTGTGAGATGAATTAACAGAACACAGAGCAGTTTCTCAGAAAGCTTCTTTCCAGTTTTGAACGGAAGATATTTCCTTTTTCACCATAGCCCTCTACGGGCTTCCAAATATCCCTTTGCCCATTCCCCAAGAACAGCCTTAGCGAAAGGCTTCTTGAAGGGAAAGATGTAACTCTGTGAGATGAATTAAGAGAACGCAGAGCAGTTTCTCAGAAAGCTTCTTTCCTGTTTTGAACGGAAGATATTTCCTTTTTCACCATAGCCCTCTATGGGCTTCCAAATATCCCTTTGCCAATTCCACAAGAACAGCCTTAGCGAAAGGCTTCTTGAAGGGAAAGATGTAACTCTGTGAGATGAATTAACAGAACACAGAGCAGTTTCTCAGAAAGCTTCTTTCCAGTTTTGAACGGAAGATATTTCCTTTTCCACCATAGCCCTCTATGGGCTTCCAAATATCCCTTTGCCAATTGCACAAGAACAGCCTTAGCGAAAGGCTTCTTCAAGACAAAGATGTAACTCTGTGAGATGAATTAACAGAACACAGAGCAGTTTCTCAGAAAGCTTCTTTCCAGTTTTGAACGGAAGATATTTCCTTTTTCACCATAGCCCTCTATGGGCTTCCAAATATCCCTTTGCCAATTCCACAAGAACAGCCTTAGCGAAAGGCTTCTTGAAGGGAAAGATGTAACTCTGTGAGATGAATTAACAGAACACAGAGCAGTTTCTCAGAAAGCTTCTTTCCTGTTTTGAACGGAAGATATTTCCTTTTTCACCATAGCCCTCTATGGGCTTCCAAATATCCCTTTGCCAATTCCACAAGAACAGCCTTAGCGAAAGGCTTCTCGAAGGGAAAGATGTAACTCAGTGAGATGAATTAACAGAACACAGAGCAGTTTCTCAGAAAGCTTCTTTCCAGTTTTGAACGGAAGATATTTCCTTTTTCACCATAGCCCTCTATGGGCTTCCAAATATCCCTTTGCCAATTCCACAAGAACAGCCTTAGCGAAAGGAATCTTGAAGGGAAAGATGTAACTTTGTTAGATGAATTAACAGAACACAGAGCAGTTTCTCAGAAAGCTTCTTTCCAGTTTTGAACGGAAGATATTTCCTTTTTCACCATAGCCCTCTATGGGCTTCCAAATATCCCTTTGCCAATTCCACAAGAACCGCCTTAGCGAAAGGCTTCTTGAAGGAAAAGATGTAACTCTGTGAGATGAATTAACAGAACACAGAGCAGTTTCTCAGAAAGCTTCTTTCCAGTTTTGAACGGAAGATATTTCCTGTTTCACCATAGCCCTCCATAGGCTTCCAAATATACCTTTGCCAATTCCACAAGAAGAGCCTTAGCGAAAGGCTTCTTGAAGGGAAAGATGTAACTCTGTGAGATGAATTAACAGAACACAGAGCAGTTTCTCAGAAAGCTTCTTTCCAGTTTTGAACGGAAGATATTTCCTTTTTCACCATAGCCCTCTATGGGCTTCCAAATATCCCTTTGCCAATTCCACAAGAAGAGCCTTAGCGAAAGGCTTCTTGAAGGGAAAGATGTAACTCTGTGAGATGAATTAACAGAACACAGAGCAGTTTCTCAGAAAGCTTCTTTCCAGTTTTGAACGGAAGATATTTCCTTTTTCACCATAGCCCTCCATGGGCTTCCAAATATCCCTTTGCCAATTGCACAAGAACAGCCTTAGCGAAAGGCTTCTTGAAGGGAAAGATGTAACTCTGTGAGATGAATTAACAGAACACAGAGCAGTTTCTCAGAAAGCTTCTTTCCAGTTTTGAACGGAAGATATTTCCTTTTTCACCATAGCCCTCTATGGGCTTCCAAATATCCCTTTGCCAATTCCACAAGAACAGCCTTAGCGAAAGGCTTCTTGAAGGGAAAGATGTAACTCTGTGAGATGAATTAACAGAACACAGAGCAGTTTCTCAGAAAGCTTCTTTCCAGTTTTGAACGGAAGATAATTCCTTTTTCACCGTAGCCCTCTATGGGCTTCCAAATATCCCTTTGCCAATTCCAATTCCACAAGAACAGCCTTAGCGAAAGGCTTCTTGAAGGGAAAGATGTAACTCTGTGAGATGAATTAACAGAACACAGAGCAGTTTCTCAGAAAGCTTCTTTCCAGTTTTGAACGGAAGATATTTCCTTTTTCACCATAGCCCTCTACGGGCTTCCAAATATCCCTTTGCCCATTCCCCAAGAACAGCCTTAGCGAAAGGCTTCTTGAAGGGAAAGATGTAACTCTGTGAGATGAATTAAGAGAACGCAGAGCAGTTTCTCAGAAAGCTTCTTTCCTGTTTTGAACGGAAGATATTTCCTTTTTCACCATAGCCCTCTATGGGCTTCCAAATATCCCTTTGCCAATTCCACAAGAACAGCCTTAGCGAAAGGCTTCTTGAAGGGAAAGATGTAACTCTGTGAGATGAATTAACAGAACACAGAGCAGTTTCTCAGAAAACTTCTTTCCAGTTTTGAACGGAAGATATTTCCTTTTTCACCATAGCCCTCTATGGGCTTCCAAATATTCCTATGCCAATTCCACAAGAACAGCCTTAGCGAAAGGCTTCTTGAAGGGAAAGATGTAACTCTGTGAGATGAATTAACAGAACACAGAGCAATTTCTCAGAAAGCTTCTTTCCAGTTTTGAACGGAAGACATTTCCTTTTTCACCATAGCCCTCTATGGGCTTCCAAATATCCCTTTGCCAATTCCACAAGAACAGCCTTAGCGAAAGGCTTCTTCAAGGGAAAGATGTAACTCTGTGAGATGAATTAACAGAACACAGAGCGGTTTCTCAGAAAGCTTCCTTCCAGTTTTGAACGGAAGATATTTCCTTTTTCACCATAGCCCTCTATGGGCTTCCAAATATCCCTTTGCCAATTCCACAAGAACAGCCTTAGCGAAAGGCTTCTTGAAGGGAAAGATGTAACTCTGTGAGATGAATTAACAGAACACAGAGCAGTTTCTCAGAAAGCTTCTTTCCTGATTTGAACGGAAGATATTTCCTTTTTCACCATAGCCCTCTATGGGCTTCCAAATATCCCTTTGCCAATTACACAAGAACAGCCTTAGCGAAAGGCTTCTCGAAGGGAAAGATGTAACTCAGTGAGATGAATTAACAGAACACAGAGCAGTTTCTCAGAAAGCTTCTTTCCAGTTTTGAACGGAAGATATTTCCTTTTTCACCATAGCCCTCTATGGGCTTCCAAATATCCCTTTGCCAATTCCACAAGAACAGCCTTAGCGAAAGGAATCTTGAAGGGAAAGATGTAACTCTGTGAGATGAATTAACAGAACACAGAGCAGTTTCTCAGAAAGCTTCTTTCCAGTTTTGAACGGAAGATATTTCCTTTTTCACCATAGCCCTCTATGGGCTTCCAAATATCCCTTTGCCAATTCCACAAGAAGAGCCTTAGCGAAAGGCTTCTTGAAGGGAAAGATGTAACTCTGTGAGATGAATTAACAGAACACAGAGCAGTTTCTCAGAAAGCTTCTTTCCAGTTTTGAACGGAAGATATTTCCTTTTTCACCATAGCCCTCCATGGGCTTCCAAATATCCCTTTGCCAATTGCACAAGAACAGCCTTAGCGAAAGGCTTCTTGAAGGGAAAGATGTAACTCTGTGAGATGAATTAACAGAACACAGAGCAGTTTCTCAGAAAGCTTCTTTCCAGTTTTGAACGGAAGATATTTCCTTTTTCACCATAGCCCTCTATGGGCTTCCAAATATCCCTTTGCCAATTCCACAAGAACAGCCTTAGCGAAAGGCTTCTTGAAGGGAAAGATGTAACTCTGTGAGATGAATTAACAGAACACAGAGCAGTTTCTCAGAAAGCTTCTTTCCAGTTTTGAAGGAAGATAATTCCTTTTTCACCATAGCCCTCTATGGGCTTCCAAATATCCCTTTGCCAATTCCAATTCCACAAGAACA